>NW_013952838.1:395003-403952 GCF_001266775.1 Austrofundulus limnaeus | reverse complement strand
CTGCAAGTCCAATGCAGGCAAAGCCATGCTGCAATGCACACTTGTTTTTACATCGTAAAAACTCATGTCTAGTTTTATTTTTGAAAAATTTTCAGATAAAGACAACAGGAAATCTTCTTGCATAGATTATTTTTCTTTTTTTTTTAAACAAAATGTGATGTTCGGTTGTTTTCTGCACCTTAAGTTTGTCCTTACAACCTTCTTTATCTGTTGAGTTTTTTAAAACGTCAGGATTTGATCTTAACAATGTCACCTCTGTTGCTCCACAGGGTCCCTTAGGTCTTAATGGCCCACCTGGATATCCTGGAACTCCTGGAATGAAGGCAAGTAACGACTCACCTGTAGATCACCTGCACTGAAACAGATCAGCCCGTCTGAGGTTTTAATCCTAAGTTAAAAATAAAAAATATATTTTATGTACTCAACAACTGGTTTCCACAGGGACAACCTGGTCCCACTGGAGTCCGAGGTCCAGAAGGCCCACAAGGACAAAGGGGAGAGACAGGTCACCAAGGCAGAGTTGGACCCGTTGGCCTCAGGGTTAATATTTGATAATATTTGTTTTTAAACATCATAATATAAAAAACAACACTCTTAAAGAGCTTATTTTAATTTTATTTATGTTTTTTTAAAGGGCACCATGGGTACAGATGGAGGTCCAGGTGCCAAAGGACCAGTGGTTTGTGGACACTTTTTAAAATTCAGTCAAATTCTCTGGTTGTAACACGAACGTGAGACAAACACGGCTCATGTTTTTTACAGGGTAATCTTGGTCCTCAAGGTCCTGGAGGCCACCCCGGTCCCTCTGGTCCACCAGGACCTCAGGGAAGCACCGGTCAGCCTGGTATAAAAGGAACAGGAGTAAGCTGACTCTTCAGGTTTGACTGGTTTCTTCAGGAATGTGACGGAGGTTTATATTTTCACACTTCTGTTTTAAAGGGAGACATCGGTGTCCCGGGCTTTAAAGGCGAGGCCGGACCTAAAGGAGAACCCGTAAGATTCTGATGGAACACTTTCAGCTGAATAAAGGGGAGACGTAAAGCTGAGCTCCTGTTCTCTGGTTTGTCTCAGGGACCACCAGGCTCCCAGGGAGTGATCGGACCTCAGGGTGAGGAAGGAAAGCGAGGACTACGTGGAGACCCCGGTTCTGTCGGCCCTCAGGGTCCAGTGGGTGAAAGAGTGAGTTGGAAATTTTATGTTTTACTTTGTGCTCACAGTGAACTGTTTGCCCTGTAATTTAAATATAATTTATCTTTATAAAATATTAACATAATGAGATCAGAATCATGATGTTTTTCCAGGGTTCTCCAGGAAACAGAGGATTCCCCGGTGCCGACGGTCTACCAGGACCAAAGGTACTTTTTATTCTCTGTGAATATTTAACTTTAAAAATGTTTTATTTAAGTATGTTTTTCTCTCTGTCTCTATTTTCTCTTTACTTACAAAAAAGTCACTGATGATGAAGAAATAAATATAATATTTGGTTTCGTTTTGACACAAAAAAATAAAAAATAAAATAAAATAAAAATGTTTTATTTGCAAAGTTAACATATTTTTAATTATTGCAAAGGGTGCGCAAGGAGATCGGGGCACATCTGGTCCACCAGGGCCAAAAGGTTCTCTAGGAGACCTGGGACGTCCTGGAGAGCCTGGTCTACCAGGTGCAAGGGTAACACAAGAGCTTGGACTTTTACTTTTAAGCTGGATTTTAGATAATCACAACTTGAAATATATATTTTGACCTTTAAATYTCTAAATACTAAAGATCTGATCAATTTTCTTCAGGGTCTTACTGGTACCCCAGGAGTCCAGGGGGCAGAGGGCAAGCCAGGACCACTGGTAGGTCTTTAAAGTCTTCACACTGCACTTACGTGTACTGCACTTGTTTTGTTAAGTTTTGTTGATTTAATGGTTCAAACAAAGCACTAAAAGGGAATAAAATACAAACAATTACAAAATATACAATGAGTTTGAAGTACTTTATTAGTTAGAAACTGATTTAGAAGCACCACAATATATTCATCGTTTTCCTTTTTAATTATTGACTTTTATAATCCAATGTTTAACTATTGTTATGTCTTGATTAAAATAGTTTAGATACAGGCCCGAAACATTTTTACAACACATAAGAAACCGTTTSTAATACATTAGGGGAGTGTTGTCGTTCAGAGTGCCTGCGATGCAGCCGTAGGCCAGTAGGGGGCGSWSCAGGCACTGAAGACTCTATAAAAGGACCKGAAGTTCCGGGTTTCAGGCAGCGCTGCTCAGATTGTTTCTAGTCTAAGCAATAAAGCTTCACTCGTAACCAGATCTGGGTTGTACGGTCCCTATTCCTGTCACAGTTTAATCTGTTCAATATTTATGTGGTTTTGTCACGATTTCAGTKAACGAACACAAAATATTCTTACAAGTTCAATAAAAGATGCATTATAAACTGAGAATTAAATGCAGAATGATAAAAGTCCTCACTGGACATAGAGACACAAATCAGGAATTGGAATCATTTTCTAAAGCTCAAATTACAGTTAGTGGAAAAATAAAAGACCTGATGAAGTTTGGACACAAGTCGCAACAAGCTGTTACACCAGGGTTTGTTTGTTTGTTTGTTTGTTTAGGGTGCCCCTGGTGAGGATGGTCGCCCAGGCCCAGCAGGACCTATTGGAAACCGAGGCCCTGCAGGAACTATGGGAGTCCCGGGTCCTAAAGGTTTCAATGTAAGCTGGAGGTTTACTCCAATCTGTGTCGACCTTTGGTCCCGTTTCTAATTTTAAATGTTTTTCCTCAAAGGGTGACCCAGGAAAAACTGGTGAACAGGGATCTCAGGGAGTGCCGGGTCAAAGGGTAAGCATCACGATGAAGAGGACTTCATCATAGMTCACACGAGACTCCAGGTCTACATTGGGTTTATTGCCTCTTTTATCAACAGGGACCCCCAGGAAAAGATGGAGAAGTTGGTCCTGCAGGACCCCCTGGTCCTCCTGTAAGTATTTACTTCCTGTTGTACCCCATGACTCTTAATACTGATAMATATAATCATTGTCTTGTTTCAAAGGGTCCTGCAGGAGACAGAGGAGAGCAAGGTCCACCGGGAGTCAATGGATTCCAGGTGTGTTAAAGAGCATTTTGAAGCACTTCAACAGGATGTACACTGGTTTTGGTTGATTATTTTCCAATAATAAACTTGTGACTGGATTATTTCTCTGGTTTGAAGTAAGATGAAGTGTATAATCTGTGTAAAACCAGATAAAAGTTTAAGTAATTCAAATGAGCTCTGATTCGAAGGTTTGACACTTTTCTTCYCAGGGTTTGCCAGGAAACCTAGGCCCTCCTGGAGAACCCGGTAAACCAGGTGACCAAGTGAGTCCAACAAAACACAGACATAAAACACATTAACTGTTGATTTGTGCCTTATTGTTTGGATTAACACAACATAATCTCTCCCTCAGGGAATTCCTGGAGAGATCGGTCCTGTGGGTCAGATTGGACCGAGGGTACGTGGATTTCWTATTTTAGATCCGCTCTTATTTTGACACTGAGAACTTAGCTGATGTCCGACTTGTAGGGAGAGCGAGGGATCCCAGGAGAGAGAGGAGATCTGGGGCCAACTGGTTTGCAGGGACCCAAAGGAATTCCAGGTGCCCCTGGTCCGGACGGACCAAAGGTATTGTTGTTTTTGTCATCACAGGAACMGTCTTTGTTTGTAACAATGTTTTAGTTTCAACAATCCTGACATTTTTCACTGCAGGGCAGTCCTGGTCCAACTGGTGCTGTGGGAGACGTAGGTCCGCCTGGTCTTCAGGGAATGCCTGGAGAAAGAGGAATTTCTGGTCCTCCTGGGCCCAAGGGTGACCGAGTATGTTGAGCTTAATCTTATAAAATAATAATAGTTTGATCGTCATTGAAGGTGCCAGTAAAGTTCAATAAATCACTTTARTTACAGATTTGCAAACTAGTGATTGTTTTAACTTTTATTTTCAGGGAGCAGTTGGTGAGAAAGGATCCGAGGGGACGCCTGGAAACGATGGTGCGAGAGTGAGTACGGCATCTTTACCTCGCAGCGAACACAYGCTCCCCTGGCTCGGCCTCAGACGACGACGTTTAATTTACGCTTCTGGGACCAAAATAAACTGTAGCTGCTGATGGATTCTCAGACTTGTTCCAGCTTGTGTCTGCTGACAGAACTGTGCTGTGCTGTCAGTCCGAGACAACGGTGAGGAGCAGATCTCTCAAACTAGTTTTATGTATTGTCCACAGGGAGCCCCCGGTCCCGTTGGCCCACTCGGACCTGCTGGACCCAGTGGTGAAAAGGTTGGTTTTTTTCTAACAGTTTCATGCTGCCACTATGGAATGTTGAGCTGGATTTAAATATGTAACTTCTTCACAGGGTGAACCTGGACCCAAAGGACCAGCTGGGCCTCCAGGATCTAGAGGAACACCTGTACGTAGACCCGACCGGTCCTTTTCAATCAGCAACGAGCACATGTCGGCCTTGTTCGCTGTTTTACCGCAAATGAAGTAAAAGTTGGTGTTCTTTCAGGGATCGAGAGGCGACCCCGGTCCGATCGGTGCTGTTGGATTCTCTGGACCCCCTGTGAGTAAACATGATGCAGTCGTGGCTCGCAGTGATAGTCCACGTGATCTAGGCTGTGACTGCTAACCGTACCAACACGTTGTAGGGTCCTGATGGTCAACCTGGAGTCAAGGGAGAGCCTGGAGAGCCAGGCCAGAAAGGTGATGCCGGTTCTCCGGGACCTCAGGGTTTGGCTGGTGCTCACGGACCCCCGGTGAGTTTAAAACATAAATAAGTGTGGTTTTTTTACACTCAGCTGCCTTTATTAATTTATTTGATTTAGTATTAAAGGTAGGTTTTAATTTTACTGCAGCGTTTTACTSAGGGTTTATCTGAAGTGTTGGTTTATATTTTTAGGGTCCAACTGGTGTTTCAGGTCTGAAAGGAGGAAGAGGAACTCAGGGTGCACCGGTAAGATCGAAAAGACAAAAATAACTTTTACCAATAACTCTTTCTTCACCTCACTGAGACTTTAACACCTGATGTATCAATTCAAAATAATAGTTTTTGTTTTTAAGGTTTTTTTTTGCAAAGGATTCTGTTATAAATATGTCAAACTTGAGGGGTTTTCTGATCACAGGGTCCCACTGGTTTCCCTGGATCTGCTGGAAACGTTGGACCTCCAGGCCCTGCTGTAAGCWCCACCAATAACACATAAATAATACATTTCCAGAATGAAACCCAACATTCATTATCTGTGCAAACAAGAGATTAACAATCTCAGGAAAACTCTGGTAAAAATGTATAAATTAAATGGATTTTTAATCGCATTTTATTACATCTTTTCTCAGGGTCCAGTTGGAGAAGCTGGACCACAGGGAGCCCCAGGAAAAGAAGGTCCTCCTGGACTTCGTGGTGATCATGGATCCCCTGGAAGACAAGGAGAGCGAGGACCTCCAGGACCACCTGGGAGCCCTGGAGACAAAGGCGACGCTGGAGAGGATGGCCCCACGGTAACTTGATGCTTCCCAGCGTTGCGACTGTTTTCTGGTTTCTCTGTCAAAAGTAACAAAAGTTACATTTTCTATTTTTTTTTGTTGATTTTAGGGTCCCGATGGACCTCCAGGCCCAGCTGGAACCACAGGACAGAGAGGTATCGTGGGTCTTCCTGGTCAGAGAGGAGAACGTGGGATGCCGGGTCTTCCTGGGCCAGGGGTTGGTTTCACAGAACTCCTGTTTTATCTGAAGTTTRAACAAATAATTCATCGTTAGCGTTTGATGTTAAACTTCTTGGTTCTGACAGATGTTTGTCTCAGAACCAAACTCTGTCTGGTTTTTTATATCTTGTACTGCTTGGCCTCTTGTTTTAGGGTCCACCAGGAAAACAGGGGTCTCCAGGACAAGCAGGAGATAAAGGACCACCAGGTCCTGTTGGTGTTCCTGGTGCTAATGGACCTCGGGGTGATCCTGGTCCAGATGTATGCAGCTTTTAAAAAAAACTCCTTCACAATTTACATCTCCTCTGGTCTGATGATGGTTTCATGTGTCTGCTCTTCAGGGTCCTGCAGGGTCTGATGGTCCACCAGGAAAGGATGGAGTCCTCGGACAAAGGGTAGGATCTAAAAACAGATTTTAGCTTTGACTTTCACACAGCAAGCGACTAACAGTGGTTACGTTGCAGGGAGACCGAGGAGATCCTGGTCCAGAGGGTATGATTGGTCCACAAGGTCTTCCTGGACCTCTTGGTCCTGTTGGTGCACCAGGTGATCCAGGAAAGAGAGGAGAGCCTGTAAGTTTTCTTCTGTTCTGATTGAAATGATGTGTTTGAGTACTTTAAGTGTTTAAAGAGAAGTCTGGTCTACCCTTCTGCAGGGCTCAAGAGGGCCTCAGGGTCCACCTGGAGCTGCTGGGAAAAGAGGATTGGTGGTAAGTCTCAGTTTTTATACCAAATGTTTCAACTAACCTTTCTTTACGTAGACACAGATCAGTCCTGCTGCTGAAGCTTGTGTAGAACGTCTCCATTTCAAGACTGGTAAAATTTGTTCAACCATTTCCAAATCAGGGACCACAAGGACCAAGAGGAGATAAAGGCGACCTGGGTGATCATGGAGAGAGGGGTCAGAAGGGACACAGAGGCTACACCGGTCTGCAGGGTCTTCCTGGATCTCCGGTGAGTTCCAGCAGCTCTCAGTGAGCAGTTTTTATCCACGAAGCTACAGAAACATCTTGTTTGGTCTGAACTCAAAACCTTCCAACATTTTCTCATTTCCAACTCCTCCCCTTCTGACTCTTGGTCAGTATTGACATTTCCTATTGCATCCAGCCTAGAAACACCTTCATTTGAGACCAGAAACTTGTAGTACCATGTAAACTTAGAGATACGCAGAAAACACGTAAAGCTCCACTTTTTAAAAACAAATCCCAGAAGATGAGTTAGATTTAAATTATCTGATGCATAAAGAAACAAAACCATCATCATCAGAGCAGGAGACTGATCCATTTCTGTTTATCTGTTAGGGTACGACTGGGGAGCAGGGAACTTCAGGGATTATTGGACCAAGTGGCCCGAGGGTGAGTTCTACAAACTACATTAATTTATCTAGTTATGGTTTGATGCTTGATAAATCGTTGAATTAGTTTGAAACTAGTTGGTAACAATAATTTCTGGAAYATGATTCAGGGTCCTCCTGGGCCTATCGGGCCCCCTGGGAAAGAGGGATACATGGGCCAGCCAGGGCCAATGGGACCTCCAGGAACTCGTGGATTCAGTGGAGAAATTGGACCCCAGGTAGGATCTCTGCCAGACGAGGCAGTTCTAAAGATGTCTGAACAGGAAACCRTGTGTGGGTAAAATGAAACAGAAATGCAAAAAGCCATTTGTGAAATCAATAGGGCCCCCCAGGAGAGGACGGTCCCCCTGGACCCCCAGGACCTCCAGGACCACCTGTGGCAGCCATAGACGACCTCTTCGGTGGCCCGCAAGATTACGACTCTGGACCCCCTCCTCCTCCAGAGTTCAGTGAAGACGAGGCTCTGCCCAACAGCAACGCCTCGGCCATCGTGCCCGTGGACCCCGGTGTTCAGGCCACCCTGAAGGCCCTCAGCAGCCAGCTTGAGAGCATGAAGAGCCCCGACGGCAGCAGGAAGCACCCTGCCAGGACCTGCGATGACCTGAAGAGATGCTACCCCATGAAGAAGAGTGGTACGTTTCACAGAGGAGCAGGGGCCAAGGCGTGCAACAGCCTCTCGACTAACTCTCATCCTGATCACTTTCAGGGGAGTACTGGGTGGATCCGAACCAAGGCAGCGCAGAGGAYGCCATCAAAGTTCACTGCAACATGGACACCGGGGAGACCTGCATCTCGGCCAACCCTTCCAGCATTCCTCGTAAAGTGTGGTGGAGCACCTCCAGGAACAAACCCGTGTGGTTCGGAGCCGACATCAACAGCGGAACACACGTGAGCCGTTTGCCTTTTACGATTTAGGTCCAAATTACGGAGCTTCTTTTGAAGAAGAGAAGCGGCGTTAACGTTCTGCGTCTGTGTTTCCAGTTCACCTACGGGAACAAAGATCAGCCTGCGAACTCGGTCACGGTGCAGATGACCTTCATCCGTCTGCTGTCCAAAGAGGCAGCTCAGACCATCACCTACCACTGCAAGAACTCCGTGGGCTACAAGGACGCCAAGACGGGCAACATGAAGAAGGCCGTGATCCTTAAAGGCTCCAACGACCTGGAGCTCAAGGCCGAGGGAAACAACCGCTTCAGATACACGGTGGTGGAGGATTCATGCTCGGTAAGTTGGTCTCTGTTCTAATAAACTCTGAGTGTGGATTCACWCCAGGAAGGTCCTTTGGTCCACTTGTTTTTGGACCAAACAGCGGCCTATGTTTTCCTTTGGTGCACTTTGCGTTAGGTGACAGTCATTGCTCCCATTGGACAGAAATGACGAGGGGTGGGACAGAGCACAGACCAGGAAATAAAGATGGTGTTAATACAACTGACCATTAAGAATATCAAGAGCAGCTCATTTTACAGCAGTTTAATGATGATATACTTATAATTTTGGGACAGTGTTGTCAAATTTGTGCTGCAACCTAAAGGAAACAAGTTTCTTCACGTTCCCTGACCCACAATGGCTCATTGTTTCATAGTGTTAGCATTAGCAACACCGGAGGGCTAATGTTGCTTCGTGACAATGATTCATGAAGTCCAAAAAGGTGCATGTTTCCTGTCGTTGGTTCGGTTCCAGGCCGGTCTGTATTCACTCCAGAAGTGAATGTACCAGAGTTCGTTTGGAAGCAGACTGAGACCACCTCAGAAATGGGTCTCGATCTGGTTGTTTGATCCACACCAGGGTTCACATGAGTGTATTCACATCTGCATAAATGGTGCGAACCAACGGGGGAAACGAACTCTGGTACATTCACTTCTGGAGTGA
>NW_013952838.1:392329-394057 GCF_001266775.1 Austrofundulus limnaeus | reverse complement strand
TGACTTTAATAGCATTTCTTACTTAATGGAAACACTGCAGTTGTGAAACTGTGTTTTTCGACATTAACAGAATATCAACAAAGTTTTGCGCACATTTGTAAGCTTAATTTATTATGACCCCCGCACACAAAGTGGAGATCGTATTGTTTTCGTACTGCTGTTTATTTCTTTTTATTTTCAAATTGATTTTCAGTGATTTTTGGTCAATTGTATAAGGGAAAAGGCTGCACCAATCAACATGAAATTTGACAGGAATGTAGATGTGACTGACCTACACTGCACCAGCCAACGGTTTGACAAAAGACCCCATATTTGATGAGGGGGCTCCATCTAAAAAACAAAAAAGCTTATACCTCAAAAACTATTTAACRTAGGAGCTTCAGATTYTTTWTGTTTTTGTTGTTTAGCTCTGATGAAGGGCTATCCATGAGGCCCACCAATGAGACCCCCCACCCCACTGAGTTCTGGTGCATTATCTAGTTGACAAAATAAGAGTTGAGTGAAAATCCCCACCGGGCTCTGGAGAAGAGGTGATGGATATTTAAATGTTCACTGAACTTTTTTGTTTCTTGTTTTACAGCAAGCAAACGGCAACTGGGGCAAGACAGTGTTTGAGTACAGGACACAGAAAACTGCCAGACTTCCCATTGTGGATATGGCCCCCGTGGACATTGGTGGCCCCAATCAGGAGTTCGGTATCGACATTGGGCCCGTGTGCTTCTTGTAAAGCCGGACACGTCGAGGAGAGACTTTTGAACTGACAGCTGACGCGATCAGCCATCTTGTACATACGAGTACGAGTACTTTGCCTCGTGGCAAAATATTTATTGTGCCTTTACAACCCAAGTCCAAGACGTCAAAGGTTTACAACTTGAATGTTTGGTTTTACAGAAAACAAGTGGTGAAAATCAGAACCACTCCCTTGAATATGTTCAGCTTTAAGCTTCCCTGATTGTGATGACCAAAAAAACAAATGACTTCACTAATTCTTACTAAAACATATAAAACGTTTGATTTAAAACTGCTGTTTTTAAGCCCAGAACTGTTCGAAACAAAGATTTGTCCCACAGCTCTTAGAAAATAGGTTTTGAATGTTTTGTTTTTAACACTTTGTGGTGCTATTGAGGAAAAGAAGCGATGGACGAGCTCTGAACGCTGCGCCGACCACCAGGAGGATGAAACGGTCTGATTTACTCGCTGTTAGCTACCTCGTCACCAGAACGGAGGAAACGGTGACGCTACATGTACATTTCCTTTCCCGGGTGCTGTTTTTTTGTTTTCTGTTTGTTTTTAAGTAGTTCGATCACTTTTTCTGGTACAGGGCAGTTTGGAGATGCAAATAAAGATCTTTGTCAACAAAGGCGGGATGAGTGAGGTGCTGACTGGTGACATTTTCTTACTTTAAATGAAAAATATTCCTTTCATTATACACACTGCCTCCCTCTCTGCAGWATCCTGCACTTATATACTTTGGA
Source organism: Austrofundulus limnaeus (assembly GCF_001266775.1). Taxonomy (NCBI): domain Eukaryota; kingdom Metazoa; phylum Chordata; class Actinopteri; order Cyprinodontiformes; family Rivulidae; genus Austrofundulus; species Austrofundulus limnaeus. The sequence continues at coordinate 392,582 of NW_013952838.1, read as the reverse complement.
ACTTTTTGCTATAATCACTTTCCGAGCATAAATGGCTGTTTTGTACTTTTTTGCTTTGCAACAAATTAAACGAAACGCTTGTTAATCCCCCAAGTATTGTCAAATTAATCAAATTGTAGCAAAGAACAGCTGGTTTTAGTCACAAACTTAGTTTTTTTTAAATTACCATAAATATTTTCAGATTATTTCTAATGTGAAGTGTTTGTTTTTATTTGTTTTTTTATGTTTGTATTGTTGAGTTAATGTTCATATG
>NW_013952838.1:387080-389192 GCF_001266775.1 Austrofundulus limnaeus | reverse complement strand
ACCAGGCACTCGTCATCATGCCCCACCTCCAGGCCTGGCTCCAGAGGGGGGCCCCGGTGACCCGCGTCCGGGCGAGGGAACGCCAATGTTTTTAACATCATAAGGGGTCTTCGGGCTGCGCTTTGTCTGGTTCCTCACCTAGGACCTGTCTGCCTTGGGTGACCCTACCAGGGGCATAAAGCCCCAGACAGCATAGCTCCTAGGATCATTGGGACACTCAAACACCACGATAAGGTAGCAGCCCAAGGAATCCAAACCAGATGGAAATAATGTGGACGAAAGAAAAAGTCCATCTGAGGAGGACTGAGTGTAAACCTCAGCGTCTCATTCCTGCTGTATGCAGACGATGTGGTTCTGTTTTCAGGTGTTCTGCTTACCAGAGACGACCCGATGGATCAGGGTTTCCTCTGCAGGGTGGGAGCTTCAGGGTTCATCCGGGATCCAGCAGAGAGGAGACCCTGGGTCAGAACCAGAACTCATTTGATGGAAAAAATAAAATATCCTTTCTGCTTTGGGCACACATGAATCCCCCAAGAAGAGCTGGCAGGGGTGGAGCCAGGGGTGGCCATGGCCACCACAGACAAATCTTCAGCCACCCTGCTGTACACACCCCTTCCACAGTGAAACAACCTTTAGGGGTGTAATAACCCTCCTGAACAGTTGGTGGCAGTGTTTAACAGTTTGAAACATCACTGAAACTAGTTTAATGAAGAATCTGTCTCTGAAATTATTATTAAATCAAGTGCTTATTTATGTAGGTAAAAGTATGTTGAATAAACTGGTAAGAATGCAGGAAATCGCATCTATTTCATTCTAAATTTTCTGGGGGAGGACCCCCAGACCCCCCAACAGTGTGTCCCCACGCTTTTAAAATGGTTCTGACGCCCATGTTTATGAGGTAGTCACTGCCTGTATAAGAACATAAGAAATAAAAACACAAAGATCTGCAGAAACTTTCAAGGAAAAAAATGATGTCATTTTCCTGGCCACCCCTGTGTGAGTAGTGGCCCCCTGAGAAAAATGTCTGGCTCCGCCACTGGGAGCTGGAGGGAGAAACTCTTGGTTTTCAGTTAACTGCTGGGTTAACGTTGGGTCAAAGGTCGGGTTTGATCAGATATTGGGTCAGAAGGTTAAACAGGTTTGTTGGGTCAGTGATGCTTAAAGGTCCTTCATGTCTGTCATCACCTGACAAACACCTGTGACCCTCAGGAAAGACAGCTGAGCAYCAGGGGGTGAAAAGCAGTTAAAAAACAATGAAAAAGAAGAGAGCTGTTCATTTCTACACGAATTGATCAGAACCTGCTCGTGGCTGCAGATYATAGTTTCTGAGGTTTTATTGAAAGAAAGGAGGACAACAAACTTATTTGTCAACAAGAGATGATATTTCTGCATAAAAATAACAAAAAAATAAATAAATCTTTGGACCTTTAAAACAGACTTCCTGCCTCACCTTCCTGTCTGCATTTACAGACAACAAACAGGAAACAAAGCACAGTTCAAGCTTCAGTTTCTACATAAAATAAATTAAGGTTATGTCGCCCCCTGGTGGGGGTTGTTAGTGTAACAAATTATTTTAAACCAATGGCAGAGGCAGAGAGGGTGGAATTGTTAGGAGGGGGTTTTAACCCCCACAATAATTTGATCTATTCAACCCACCCCAAAATAAAAGACATAATTTGCTCTAACACAATAGAAAACACAGCTGCAACTCTTGTTGTCTTCAAGTAACTTTGACCTTATTGCAAAGTTTACCATGTCATATAAGTACGTTTAAGCACGACTGCTGAAAACGGCACGCAGGTTTTAGTCTGCTCTTGGAAAATTGAGAAATTTATTGTGCATCACCAAAAAGTCAATTATTTATTAGTGTTGGAAAATGGAGGAAAGAAGCACCTTTTCTTAACTGATGTTGAACAGAAAAGTTGCAGATGAAATACAAAGAAAACAAAAAACAAGTAAATCATAGTAAAGGCATTAAAATGTGTTTTTAACCCTAAAATATCCTGAATAGTTTAACAAATGTAAATGATTCAATGATGAACTTGGTAGAGAACATAAAACCCAGCAGTGGTAGACCTGAAGTTAAACCCTCGCTGAGACCACTGCTCATAC
>NW_013952838.1:385154-386209 GCF_001266775.1 Austrofundulus limnaeus | reverse complement strand
ACGTCTTGTCTGAGATTCTTCAGATTCCACTGTATTTGTTTACAGATGCAGCCTGATGTGGGTCGGTCACATGACTCAGAATTTGTTTACATTGAGTGCATGCCTGCATTTCAGCATAGAACTCTGTTTGAGTTATGTCAAATATCAGCACAGTTCATTTCTCTACACATAATGTGTGTAAATGTGTTGTTGTCAGTGTGAGTTTGTTTGGACACACTGTGTTTACACAAACTCATATTTGCTCACGTGCAGCACAAACAGCTCCTTTAACTGCAGGCTGCTCAGCAGGAGTCACGTGATCTGCTCGCAGCTCATCCCTCCCACCCTCCCAGCAGGCTGGCTGCTTCTCCCGGCTCACAGGACKGCTCGGCTCGGTTCGGCTCGCCTTCTCCTCCCGGGTTTGTCTCCGCAGCTGGCCTGCAGAGGTGAGCCGCAGGTAAGGTGCGTGTTTTCTGCCTCTGCGCGTGCAGAACACGGAGGGAGGGGGTCTGTCAGGGGGTCTGTCAGGGGGTCTGTCAGGTATCCTGCAGGCAGCGTGTTGGCGGCTCCGCCAGGTGAGCTGCGGGCTTTGTGCGTGAAGCTGCGGGGCTCAGGTTTATTCTGTAGTAAGGATGACTCAGCAGGCCCTCTGCTGGGAACCAGGACGACTGCTGGTTCTGAAACCATCAGAACCCCGAACCAGTGAGTCTGCAGGGTTTAGTCCTGAAGAATCAATCAATCAATCAATCAATCAATCAATCAATCAATCAATCAATCAATCAATCAATCAATCAATCAATCAATCAATCAATCAATCAATCCTTAACTTCCTGTTTCTATTTCTTCTATTTATGTTTCCACCTCCTGAAATATTAATCTGGGTTGAATTATGAAACTATAGTGAAGTGGATCAAATTATCTGGATTATTTTCAGACTAGAATTAAAGGGTTCAACTGGACTGGATTATTATTATTTTTATTTAAACCTGACTAGATTATAATGAACTGGAGCAAATTAAGATTACAACATAGTCTGACTGAAGTGTTTATATGTGTGTGTGTGTATATATATATAT
>NW_013952838.1:377658-382358 GCF_001266775.1 Austrofundulus limnaeus | reverse complement strand
CTGAGTCCAGCTGCTGGTCGGAGCTCAGATCTATGACTGTAGGTTGTTTGGTTTATAATTCAGACAGTATTAGTGCRGTGGATGTGTTGTCACGATGTTACACTCTCCCTCAGCTCTGTGAGTGAAAACCTGTCAGTGTGAAACTCTGCAGCTTGTCTCAGCTCCGCTGCCAAGCCTGAGTTTCTGTAACGACAAAAAGGTCGACGTCACTGGAAGAGTCACTCGTCTTTGTTTCCTTCTTCAGGTTATGTCATCCCTCAGGCTTCCTGGAGCCCCAGCTGTGAAAGAGAAGGGCTGATCCCCGTCCTCCCAAACCTGAGCCCACCTGAACGCATCACATCACCGGGCCCTGCAGGGTCCGGACCCCTGCTCGCTGGGACTCATGGCTGCAGGGGGTCACGTCCCTGAGGCCGACGTGTTCATCAACCTGCAACAGGTAAATGAATGAAGCCTCCACGCTATGAGCTGAGACGTCTCAGCGTGTGGGGAATGATAAAGTCCTGCAGGCTAGCTGTTCTCAAAATGAGTCAGATCAGCTTCTGTTCCCGGGGAGAAACGGCTCTGCTGACTCAGCAGGTTTGGTCATTACGCACAGCGGGGAGCGTGTCATCTGCAGCACACGTGACGTGTCGTGGCTCCGATCTGAAGGAAATAACCGGCTGTGTGCTCAGAGATGAGCAGACCCACGTTCACCGTGAGAAAAACCCAACGAGCTAATCCAGGGTGGGCAGTCCTGGTCCTGGAGGGCCGCAGCCCTACATGTTTTACATGTTTCCTGCTCCAACACACCTGATTCAGTCACTGAACTACCTCTTCATGTTCTGCAGTATGGAGGACCGACACTGACATAATTAGAAATAAACACAGAAATAGAGAAACAAGTGAAACATGCAGGACTGCAGCCCTCCAGGACTGATATGCCATGCTGCTGTTGTAAACATACGCATAAAAAAACACAAACACAATCAAGTAATCTGACATTAATGAGGCCATAGATTAGGAAGGAGGCGGGACTATGACATCATCGTTTGTCAAGGCTGTCTGTAAGAACAGACTCTTCCTTTTCTGTTTCTTTGGTGTTTTGACCTTGTGTGTCGGCAGGTATAGATCATTAAACACATCCTGTCCCCTCGTCCCTCTGGTAATTAGGAAGTAATGGAGCTCTGAGAAATCTGAGACCCCCGAGCTGCAGCCCGAGTGCTCACCTCACCAGCAGAGATCTGATGGAGGAGGGGCAACTCGTCCCATCAGGGGGGTCCAAACGACGAGGCAGGACTCTCTCCCCTCAACCCTCTCTGTCTCTTGGGGGCCGTCCGGTGCATTATATCTGTTCTGCTGCACTTTGCTGTATTGATTATCTGTCCTCACTGCCTGTGCAGACAGGATGAGCTCCTACCTGCTGCAATCCTACGGCTTTCTGCCAGCATCCCAAACTGAAACTGTGCCCCCTCCCACGTTTCTACAGAAGAAACTATACTTCTCAGGAGTTTATGTAGAATYTGTTTTGTGGTTCATAAAATGTTTAGCCTTTTTGTGATCATTTTCACCCTCAAAACCTCCATTGYTTTGAATAAGTGTCCCTCTTGCAGCTCAATTTGAGTAGTCCTACAGATCTACAACATTCAAGATGAAGGTTGAACTGAGTTGTTTCTGCTAAAAGAAGCAGAACACTAGCTAAATGCTAAAAGGAGCAAAATGCAAGCTAAAAGCTGCAAGAAGCAAAATACTAACAAAAGTTAAACGCAGAAAAATGCTTTCCAAAAATAAAGAAATGCTAGCAAGAATTTAAAAAGCAAAATACTAGCTAAGAGCAAAAAAATAGCAAAAGACTAACTAGGAGCTAGAAGTAACTAGCTAAAAGTAGGAAAACACAAGCTAAAAGCTAAATATAATCTAATAGTCAGTTAGAGCAGAATTCAAGTAAAACAAACTGAAGTGAGCTTTTTTATTTTTAAGGTGAATTTTTCGTTACAGCAAATAAAGTAATATTTTGAAAAGTTACAAAAATGTCATAGCTGGGATGTCTGGAATGAGCTGAACTTCAAGGACAGAAACGGCTTGAAAGAAAACAAAGAGAAACAGAATGACTGTAATGCAAACATTGATAAGTTTTGAAAGAAAAGAATAAAGAGAGGATCACTGTAATGTGAACAATGTTTTAAAGAAAAGAATAAAGGGAAACAGGATCACTGTAATATGAACAATAAGTTTTGGAAGAAAAGAATAAAGGGAAACAGGATCACTGTATTGTGAACAATAAGGTTCGAAATAAAATAATATAGGGAAACAGGATCACTGTAATGTGAAGAATATGTTTTTGAAAGAAAAGAATAAAGGGAAACAGGATCGCTTTAATGTAAACATTGATAAGGTTTGAAAGAAAAGAATAAAGAGAAAAAGGATCACTGTAATGTGAACAATAAGGCTTAAAAGAAAAGAATAAAGGGAAATAGGATCACTGTAATATGAACAATAATAAGTTTGAAAGAAAAGAATAAAGGGAAATAGGATCACTGTAATATGAACAATAATGTTTGAAAGAAACGAATGAAGGAAACAGGATCAATGTAATATGAACAATAATAAGTCTTGAAATAAAAGAATAAAGAGAAACAGGATCACTGTAATATGCATATGTTTTTAAAGAAAAGAATAAAGGGAAACTGGATCACTGTAATATGAACAATAATAAGTTTTGAAAGATAAAAATAAAGGGAAACAGGATCACTTTAATGTAAACAATAAGGTTTGAAAGAAAAGAATAAAGAGAAACAGGATCACTGTACTATGAATAATATGTTTTGAAAGAAAATAATAAAGGGAAACAGGATCTCTGTAGTGTGACCAATAAGTTTTGAAGTAAAAGAATAAAGAGAAACAGGATCACTGTAATGTGAACAATAATAAGGCTTAAAAGAAAATAATAAAGGGAAACAGGATCACTGTAATATGAACAATAATGTTTGAAAGAAAAGAATAAAGGGAAACAGGATCACTTTAATATGAACAATAAGTTTTGAAAGAAAATTAATGGAAACAGGATCACCGTAACATGAACAATAATAAGTTTGAAAGAAAAGAATAAAAGGAAATAGGATCACTGTAATATGAACAATAATAAGACTTGAAAGAAATGAATGAAGGGAAACAGGATCAGTGTAAAGTGAACAATAAGTTTAGAAATAAAAGAATAAAGAGAAACAGGGTCACTGTAAAATGAACAATAAGTTTTGAAAGATAAAAATAAAGGTAAACAGTATCACTTTAATGTAAACAATAACACGGTTTGAAAGTAAAGAATAAAGAGAAACAGGATCATTGTAATATGAATAATTTGTTTTGAAAGAAAATAATAAAGGGAAACAGGATCTCTGTAGTGTGAACAATAAGTATGAAGTAAAAGAATAAAGAGAAACAGGATCACTGTAATATGAACAGTAATAAGTTTTGAAAGAAAATAATAAAGGGAAACAGGATCACTGTAATATGAACAGTAATAAGTTTTGAAAGAAAAGAATAAAGGGAAACAGGATCACTGTAATATGAACAGTAATAAGTTTTGAAGTAAAAGAATAAAGGGAAACAGGATCACTGTCACGTAAACAATAATCATTTCGTTGAAGACGTCCATGCAGGGACTTTCTTTACAGGATCAGGAGGTAATAAATGTTCTGATGGTTTTATTGTGATCCTCTGAAGGTGAAGGTGGAGGAGGAAGACGAGGATGCGTCTGCGGAGGAACAGGAGGAAGAGAAGGAGGAAGACAACTGGGAGAAAGCTCTGTCTGTAGAGCGTTTCAGAGACATCATCGGTGATTCTGGTTCCACCAACGGGGACAGGCCGGGCCGCCACTACACAGAGAAAGACTTTGAGTGTAAGAGCATGCTCCAGATTCTGTGTGAACCTGTTGTTCACATTCATCAGATCCTTTCGGTTCTGTTTCTGTAACAGTTCACAGACACACGTTTCACCACACGCACCACCCGCTGTCCACCCACCTGCCCGTCTCCCAGCGCCTACGCAAGAGAGCGCACAGCGCCGACAGGCGGCACAAAAAGAAGCGGAAGAAAAAAAAGACCTCGCTGCCCCCCTCCGACGTCACGCCCACCATACACGAGGTAGACGAGGAAGAGGCGGAGTCTGAGGCGGCGACGGCCACGCCCACAGAGCTGCCCCACACTCAGCCGCAGGTAAAATGATGCAGGAGGAAGTGCAGGTAGATCTGGCCTCTTCCTCTCCTTTCACTGATCTTCCTCTTCCTCTCAGTTTAGCTCTGGGAGCCAAGGAGGCTTGGAGGAACTCGCTTCAGTCACGACCATCCGCGTGGAAAACGAAGAACATCCGCTGGCCTCGAAAGCATCACTCACACTGATAGGAAAGACAGCTCATAACGGGAGACTTCCCATTCCTGGTCCTGGTCCTGGTCCTGGTCCTGGTTCAGGTCCTGGGCTGAAGGAGGATGAAGGAGAAGCAGCGAGCATCAGGTTGCCTAAACTGAAATAAGCCCACCGCCTTCAAAAACTCAAATTCTTACAGGCTGCCGTTTATAAAGTTATACAATCAAAAATTATCACCAATATTTTTGTTTTATTTAACCTTTTATAAGAAAAAAAGAATAAATTTATTTTTCTAAGTCAGTTTTTCACCATATGATTCATACATTTATAAATGTCATAGTTTATAAACTAAATATTTAACTT
>NW_013952838.1:374164-377033 GCF_001266775.1 Austrofundulus limnaeus | reverse complement strand
TAAATAAATAATTCTTCACACTTAAGCCGCTGTTAGTTAAAACTGTATCAGTTTTATAAACAGATTTATTGGCAGCATCATCAGTTTTTTTCATTGAGCTGCAAAACAATCAGATCAGACATTTTTTTATTCGTTTTGGATATTAACTGATTATTAAACCATGAAATGAATCATCATAACTGATGCAGGTAAAATCTGAATTAAAGTTGCCCAGCTGAAGCAGAACATGAATAATTTGGTGATGTTTTGAATTATGCATGCAGTCTGCTGCCAGGAGGTCAGGGGCTCCATGGTGATTCAGTTATTTGTCTGYGATAAGGGTGCACATATGACTGTCATGCCTGCAGCATGCATGGTTGTGTTGCCTGACGATGACTCATAATGAGGAGATCCAGGCTGGGGCTCAGGCGCCCTCTGCTGGTGATGTTTTAGCACCGCAACTGAAAGTCCAGGAGTTTAATTTCCATTTACAGCAAATCTTTTCATGCAATATAAAACCAGTTAAAAAAAATAATAATCAATGCCTTAAAGTCTTAAAATTTTAGATAAATGAGAAAAGATAAGTTATTTCCTAACGGTTCCTGTTCTTTTGTTTTTCTCAGTTCTCCCTCGGGATCWGTCCCCTCAAGTTCAGCCTCAGGCCGTGGCTGGTTCCGCAGGACCCCCCTCTACCACCGCCTGCCGGGCGCCCAGCGCAGCAACTACGACCTGCGGGAGCGCATCTGCATCGGCAGCATGACCACGCTGGAGACCGCCGTCTACCAGCAGGTGCCCACCGAYGAGGCCGAGGCCCAGATGTTGGTCAGCGCCGATCTGGACGATATGAAAAGTAAGAAAACGCTGAAGAATAAACTGTTATAGGTTCATTACCTGAGTGACTTTTATGAAAATCTAATTCCTAAAAGCTCAACGTTTCAGAACAAAGATGAAATCTTTATTTTTTTCTTATTTGGAAGTTATTTATGTTTATTATATCATTCTGCTGCATAATATATGTAAATGTATTTCTGCTACTTTAATTAATTCAATCAATCATTGCTGAGGTGCTCCAAGAAGCTTTAATCAAAAAAAGTAACTAAACCAAAAGAAGTGTAAGTAAACAGAGGTAAACTGAACAAATAAGAGACTAAAATGAGTAAAAATCTGTTAACAAGAACAAAATTAAACAGGATGAACGAAGTGAAGAAGKTGCTAAAGTGGAATTTATGAGCATTTTTTTGTAAATATGTTAGCGCCCTCTGCTGGTGACCAATAGTATTACTGCCTGTGTTCTGTGGTTGGGCCTCTTTAAACAAACACCCATCCAGGTTTTTTACCTGTTGTTTCTTTTCCGGGTCACAGTGGAGATCCAGTTTGTACAACCTGAGACATTATTTAAATGTTTAAATTTATATATTAACATCCAATATCTCCATTAAAGCGTCACATAAACCCACCAGATGATGTCGTTACAGATTTTCTTTACTCCAGGTGGGTGACTTTGTGTCACATGAAACCATCAAAAACATCATTTATAAGAACCTTAAGTAACAAATAAATGACAGCTGCTTGAGGTCCTGCTACCAGGGGCAGAGCTAAACATTTTTTTGGCAAGGGCTGCCTAAGGTCTTTTTTAGGGGGGCATACAAATAAAAAAATACTTTGGATTTGAAAATTCAAGATGGCCACCACAGCTAATTTCAAATAGCTTTATATCAGCTGTTTAAAAAATGTTGAGCTGAATTTTTTGCATGATCATAGCTAAAACGATTTTTAAAAATATACCAATTGCTAGTCCCAATGAGCTAATTGCTAATCCCCTCTGTTCACCCCTCYGGCTCCGCCCCTGCCTGCTACATGTATACATTTTATCTCTACATTTCAGCTTCTAAATTTTTTGATTTAGCTGTGAAGCATTTAACTAAAACAAACATTTTTTTCTTTGACTGAGATAGTTTGCTGGATGCTTTAAAATAAAGACAAAAGAAAAAAGATTTATTTGTTTTATTTTAAGATGCAGCCGCCTAAAAAGTGATGTCGTTTCAGACGTTGAGCTCTTGTTTAAACAGTACACGGTCTTGTGTGATCAGAGAAAACACTCTTCTAGTGTCAGGGAGCCATTAATTAACAGCAACTGCTGTCAATTCCCCTTGAACGTCGACCCTGCCTCTGGCCATTCCAGAGTGGAGGAATCATCGACCGTTTAGGAGCCGTCAGGTCAGAAAAACAAAGCAATGGATCTGTGACCAGCATTTATGCACAGAGAGGCCATGAAATGTAAGCTAGCAGGTTAAAGGCGAGCAGAAATTAAGAGTGGTGTGAAGCTTTTCTTATTTTTGCTCTGTTGGAAATGTCCTCCTTCCAAACCCAACCAAATTCAACCAAAATCAACCAAACCGAACCAAACCAAACCCAATTAAACCCAACCAAACCCAATCAAAACCAAGCAAACCCGACCAAACCAAATGCAACCCAACTAAAATCAACCAAAACCAACCAAACCCAACCAAAATCAACTAAACGCAACCAAGCTCAAGCAAACCCAACCAAACTTAACTAAAACCAACCAAACCCACCCAAATTTTAACAAACCCAACCAAATACAACTAACGCCAACCAAAATTAACCAAGCCCAATTAAACCCATCTAAACACAACCAAATTCAACCACATTCAACCAAGCTCAACCAAACCTAACCAAACCAAACCCAATTAAACCCAACCAAACCCAATCAAAACCAAGCAAACCCGACCAAACCAAACCCAATCAAAACCAAACAAACCAAAACCAGCCAAACTCAACCAAACCCAACAAGACCCAACCAAACCCAACCGAAATCAACCAAACCCCACCGAACTCAACCAAACCCCACCGAACTCAACCAAACCCC
>NW_013952838.1:368471-374154 GCF_001266775.1 Austrofundulus limnaeus | reverse complement strand
CCAATCAAAACCAAGCAAACCCGACCAAACCAAACCCAATTAAACCCAACCTAACCCAATCAAAACCAAGCAAACCCGACCAAACCAAACCCAATTAAACCCAACCTAACCCAATCAAAACCAAGCAAACCCGACCAAACCAAACCCAATCAAAACCAAACAAACCAAAACCAGCCAAACTCAACCAAACCCAACAAGACCCAACCAAACCCAACCGAAATCAACCAAACCCAACCAAAATCAACCAAACCCAACCAAAATCAACCAAACACAACCAAACCAACCAAACTCAACTAAAACCAACCAAACCCACCCAAATTTTAACAACCCAACCAAATCCAACTAACCCCAACCAAAATTAACCAAGCCCAATTAAACCCATCTAAACACAACCAAATTCAACCACATTCAACCAAGCTCAACCAAACCTATCCAAACCCAACCAAACCAAACCCAATCAAAACCAACTAAACCAAACCAAAACCAACCAAACTCGACCAAACTCAACCAAACCCAACCAGACCCAACCAAACCCAACCGAAATCAACCAAACCCCACCGAACTCAACCAAACCCCACCGAACTCAACCAAACCCAACCAAAATAAACCAAAATCAGCCAAACCCAACCAAACTAAGCCAAACCCAACCAAACCTAAGCAAACACAACCTTCACATGAAGCTTTGGCAGCACGGTGAAAACCAGGATCCTCATCTGCCCTGATCCAATCAGTTTTCTTTGCTTTTCCAGCAGCTGCAGTGATCAATAAACTGTCCACATCAATAAAACCGGGCGGCGCCAACACCCAGCTGATCTGCTAGTTCCTGACTGGGACAACTTCTCTTATCAATACTTTCTATGAGAGTTCCAGCTGAAGCAAATGGTAGCATTTCTGTGTTTCTCTGTCTGAGGGTGTAGCTCAAACTCTGTTTTATTTTAGAAAGAGACAAAAATAGAAKATTCCCCATCTTTGGATCCTGGAAAATTCTCTTTTATTTTTAATGCAAAACAGTCATGTCCAGAAGTTCAAACTTTCTGAACTTGTAGTTTTGAGGAAATCTGTTGCCTAAAACCTGAAACCGATTGTTGCTTTTGCACAAGCAACACAAAGAGTGAAGTCGAGGGTCTTCAACCCGAGGAGAGCGACGGCACTGAAGTGCTGGAAGCCCTGGATGAGCAGCGTATCTGTCTGTAGAGAGGTGGACAGGAGAAGACCCCCGCTGTGGAGATGACAGACATGGCAGGACTGGAGGACCGAGGACACGGGTCCTCTGAGAAGATGCTGACGGACAACCAGGGAGCGGACCGCCGCTGCAGCGTCCAGAGATGGGCTGGGGCCACGCTGCAGCACCAGGGCTCAATCTCAAACGTGGACGGCTTTGAGGACTTTGAAGAGTTTGTTTTGGATTTTGATGATTATGATTTGCTTGAATCAATCCACAGCCAGCTGGGCTCACCGCTCGAACCCATACGTAAGTTAGGCTTGGATGTTCTGGTTCCTCTTCTGCAGATTCACTTTAACTTAGTCTCAAATGAAATTATGGTTTTGCCAAAAATGAAAGGATAGTTAAGCTAGTGTGACTTTAAAGAGTTCATATTGCTCACTGTGTTTCAGGTTAAAGTTTTGAAATACAAATCTATTAGTAGGGATGTTTGATATCACAGAGTTCTTATCCAATTCTGATACCAAGTAAAACTCAGGCTGGTATCGGCAATACTGATACTTTGTCAAATACAGTACATTGATGTGTCTGGTAAAGCTAAAAAAAGTAGTGTATTTCAAATTGCCACTTCATTAATAATACAAGACATCAAAGTAATTTATTTATTCATTTTAAACTGACGTAGCATCTTCATTTACGATATAGCCGGGTCAATACAACAAGTAAACCAAAGACACRATCTCACAAAATGAAGTTGGTTCCACAAGTGTGGAGCTTGATAACTGAAAGCTCTGCCTCCTGTTCTACTTTTAGAAACTTGAGGAACCACAAGTAAACCTGCAGTCTGAGTTTAACTAAATTCCAACTGGTTCTTGAGATATTTTGCTTAAAAACAAGCAAACAAACCGGTTACATTGTCACCCGTTTTTCTTTTTAGTGGTGACACAATAAAATGGCAGATTTCATCTTATAGAGGCCACTTAACMCTGGCACATGAAGGGTTCAGAAAAAGGCTGTTGTTGTAGGCAGAAGGAAATCTTGCAACATCTTTTTTCATATTAAAGTGTCCTCAAAAATCTGAGGTGTCCGTGGTTCTCTACAACCTCTGCCTCTTTCCTAACAACAGAAATAGTGTTTGGTTTAGTCCTGATCTTCAACAAAGGGGTCCACTGGTTTCACCACAGACACAAACCCCCCTACAAGAGGTTTACTTGAATGTTTCTGGAGATAACAGACCTAATCTAAACTAGAGACTCCAGTTAAATCAGCTAATAAAACTAATAAATTCCTTCAGATGGATGGATCTCAAAGATAAGATCTTTAAAATGATAACATCTCAGKACTAAAGTTCAACGTTCACAGAAGTAGAGTCACGATGTTTGTCAATGAAATGTGTTTCCGCTCCGGCTGCAGCTGACCCCGGAGCTGAAATGACAATGTGCCACTGGATCAATGGAAAAGTGGGAAACGGCATCAACGGAGTTCCACGTCAATTCATTCAATAGTGTCTKTGTGTGTGTGTTGGTGGTAGTGTGTGTGTGTGGTGGTAGTGTGTGTGGAGTGGGGGCATTGCTCTGTGTGAGTTTTTATTTTCAGCCGAGCCACTGAATGGAAACAAGTGACTTCCTGTCTATTGAGCGCTTGTGTAAAAATAGGAAACACAAATCTTGTCGATCTAAATTTCCCAGCGCGTTTGGAAGCATGACGTAGTTGTTACTCTAAATAACGGGTGTATCAAACATCAGCTGAGGGATTTCACAGAATATTTTTAATACTAGGGGCTGCACGGTGATGCAACTGGCTAGCAGTCGTGACAAGATGGTCACAAGTTTGATTCCTGGCTGGTACTTTAGATTCATCCCGCAGTCCAAAAACATGCAGTTTAAAGCACCACATTTGTCTTAGTTTCCTTTTTTAGGCTTGACTTTTATAATCTATGGTTTGACTGTTGTAATGTCCTGATTAAAACAGTTTTAGGCACAGGCCCGAAACACCTTGACAACATATAATAAACGGTTAATAAAAACATTAGATGAGCATTGCTGTTCAGAGTGTCTGCGATTCAGCCGTAGGCCTGTAGGGGGCGTACCAGGCACTGAAGATCCCTGTGTATTATAGACCGGAACTTCAGTTTCAGGCAGCGTTGCTCTGGTTGCTTCAGCCTAGGCTTGCTCATTAACCAGATATGGGTTGTATGGTCCTCTTCTACTCACATTTAATCTATTCAACATTTATTTGTTTTYGTCTCGATTCCAGTTTAACAAACACTATATTTTCTTACACGTCCATCCAAAAACCACCTGTTTATCTTGTGCAATAGTGTCTATCTTGACTCTGTTCAAATAAAATGCATTGTTGTTATTATTGAGTTGGATTGACTTAAATCTCAAGTTTTACAGCAAACATCTTCCATGATCTCTCATTGCTCAGAGTATGAGTTAGAGATGACTCTCAGCTACTACAAAACCAAACATAAAGTCAAAATCTGTCAAATTAATTGCGTTGGACGCATTTCTGTGTTTGCAAACGACATCTGTGGCAGCCACGTTGAATTGGGTTGACAAAAAGTTCATCATTTGTACTTTCTGAGCGTTTCAGTAAAAGCATCGTCGCCCACCTTTTTCCATTTTCCAGCGGGTATTTATACCTTTTCTCCAGGTTCAGGCAGACATTGAACTTGAAAATCCTGCGTCTCCACAGGTCACAGGTTTGAGGACAACCCGGGCGTTCGGCGCCACCTCGTTAAGAAGTCATCCCGATGCCAGATGTCGCGGACCAGCATCACCTCCACACCTCTGACCAGCTTAAAGAAGAAGAAGAGGGCGGCAGATAAGAAAACCCACGAGGTCTGAGCAGATTATCGGCGCTGCTGTTCGAGAGTTAGGATTATATCCTGTAAGAGTCRCAGAAACAAACTCTTGCTGTTTTGTCTTCAGTTGTTCGTCGAGCTGAACGAGCTGATCGTGGAGAAGGACCAGGAAATGCGCTGGAAGGAGCGAGCTCGTTGGATCAAGTTTGAGGAGGACGTGGAGGAGGAGACGGACCGTTGGGGCAAACCTCACGTGGCTTCGCTGTCTTTCCGCAGCTTGCTGGAGCTTCGCCGCACCATCACACACGGTAAAACGCTACAGTATTGTGAAATATTTAGGTCCGCAATTAGCGGGTTTGCGCTTTAGCGGGCTGGTGCCCACCACTTGTTTTTGAACATTGGCTTTGGAAGATTTTCACCAAACACGGACCATATTTGTTCCTGGTTCTGTTTTCCCTCTCCCCTCCAGGTGCCATCCTTCTGGACCTGGATCAGAACTCTCTCCCTGGCATCGCTCATCTTGTCGTGGAGACGATGATCATCTCTGATCAGATCAGAGCCGAGGACAGGCCGAGCGTTCTCCGGGCTCTGCTTCTCAAACACAGGTCAGTGAACACACCAAGTGTTGAGAATAGGTGGAGAGAATCCAAACATTTTGCACCATTTATAGAGACGAACTCGTGAGAACTGAGCCGGGATTTTCCAGACGTGTCTTGGCTCCTCAGCCGGTGTAATTCCCCCGGTTTGACCGACCTGTAGGGACTGTGCTGTAATCACACCAAGCCATTATTTCTTCACCAGTTTCTATCTTTGATCTGGATGTTTTTGTTTTGTTTTAGAAACACAACTGATTTATGATTTAAATGTGAGCGCAACAGTTTGGAAAAGACTGAAAATATTCTGTGGCTTAACACCAGAGTAGAAAGTTCACTTCATAAATCAAGATTTGAGTCATTTTAATGTTTTTCAAAGCAGAAAATCTCAAACAAAATGCTGTTTTTTTCCTGTTTTCAGTGTTTCCATCAGAGCCGCTGCAGCTGTTGGAAACTATTGTTCTGTTTTAACCAACAGGAAGTGCACATATTTCACACCACGGATGGTCTTCATTGGTGTCATAATCCCAGATTACCAAATTAGAATTTGAGCTGCTTTTTTATTTCCAGAATAGTTTTCAATACATATATCCTGAGGTGACGCTTCAGCTCAAACTGTAGTTTCCTCCAATGGCCTCAACGTATCGATCGGTGTTTCAAAGAACAAGTCTAAAATGGACTGACTATTGGATTAGTGAGTCCCACATAGTGATTTTTCTTACATAACACAACAAAGTTAGCTAAATGGCAGCTRTCTGACTGAATTACCTAAACACAAGTGAAGAACCAGAACGAGTTGATCTGACTTTATATTTAATGAAAACGTTTCCTAAATGAAATCTGCTGACTTTACTGCAAAACGGCTTTTACCACTTCAGTAAAGTAACTTTTTTATTTTTTAAGGTGAAATTTTAAAAGCACTGTGGTGGAAAGCTGTAGTTTAAGGATGTAGGAGCAAAAACACTGAAACATTTTTAAAAACATTTGGTTTCTTCTGATTCTTTTGTGATTTTTTAAATTGCACTTTCTCCTGCAGCTTTAAAAAACACCAAAACATGCAGCCCTTTGGTAGCTTTAGCAAAAAAATAATAAATAAAATAACAATATTTGCTTATAGAC
>NW_013952838.1:356966-365956 GCF_001266775.1 Austrofundulus limnaeus | reverse complement strand
CTTCTGAAGCTGCTGCCCCCGCGACCCGACCCCGGATAGGCGGAAGAAAATAGATGGATGGATGGATGTAAAGAGTAAAAGTAAAAAGTAAGCTGAAATATAATTACTCAAGTAAAGTACAGATATACAAAATATCTACTTAAATACAGTAACAAAGTATTTGTACTTAATTACTTTACAACTCTGATTTTTGTATTTTCTCTCTGGTAATTCAGTCGTTGACTGAGGTGGAACAAATCAAACCTGCAGGATGGTGGTCTTTATGGACCAGGACTGGACACAGCTGCTTTAATGGCAGCTGCTCAGTGAGGACGCTGCAGGCTAAAGTAATATCGTGTCAGTATTGGTGTGGTGACACACTGCTTGTTGGTTATTAGCCATTAGGATTACAGAATAACGGGCTGTGTCTGAATAAACCCCGACACAAAGTCACACAACAGATGGACGTAAAAGAAACGAAGCAGAGGACGTTTGTAAATTGGTCTCCGGGGACAAACAAACTCTGTCATCAGAGTCCTCACCAGCCTGGACGGTCAGATTTACGAGTCGGGACAGAGACACGTTTAGGTGCTGCAAAAACTGAGCTCATCTCTCAGTCACGCCACTTTAAAGACGCTTTGGAGACGTGTCCAGCACGGCTGACATCAGCGAGACACCTCGTTCTTTTGTCTGGGGGCGCCGTCACGTCCAATTTGAAGCGGAGCGTTACGGGACCATGTGGACCTCATAAGTGAGGTGATGTCACCGGTGGACAGTGATGTAATGATACTACTGAAGAACCCAGCTAATGGGTGATMTTGTTCTCTGAGAGGGAATGAAACGTGCTCATCATCAAAAGTGCAAAGATTATCCTCTTTTTCATGCAAATATCATTTTTGTAGAATAAATTTCTGATTTTACAACTTCTTGAGCCCCACGTCTCCACCCCCCCACCCCCGTACCAGAGGCAGAACTGCATTTTCCCCTTTTCTATTTCTTTCTGTTTCTGTTAACTGAAGTTCTGTCATTTAAACGTGGACATATTTGGGATCCATAGAACGTCAGAATATTTTTAAAACCTTTTTAAGGAATGCAAGACAAAGAAAATACCACAAAGTGTTGTAAAGTCTTTTGAAAGCTTTTTAAATTGATTTTTGAGTAAATCTGTGCCATTTGGGTTTAAACATAATAATTTTTAATTGTTTTATATGAATAGGGTGAAAAATAAATGTGGTTAAGTAAAGAAAATAAACATAAAAAACAAATCATTTTAGACATGTAAGAAAAAATAATTAATTTTTGCAATAAGAACCAAATAAATCGTAACATTTATTATGGAACGAACATGGTCTATCCTATCACAAAACACTGACTTATTTCTTTATTGAAACCTCTGAAACCTTGTTCTTTATTTTCACAGCAATGATCTTTGCACATGTAATGTCCACATGTTGGTTTATGGTTTCCAAGATATTTTAGTCATATTCATTATAGTTTTAAACGGGTTGTATACTGTTTAATGCAAAAAAGCTTCAGGCGAAGGGAAGAAAAATCTTATTTTCTACGGATGCACTAATATAAAAATTTCAGCCGATATCAGTATCCAGTATTATTTTTGCTGTTATGGTCGATGAATGATAATTTCTTGATCCCATAAACAGAAATTAAGGTTCATAACAACCCGTTCAAGAGATAGACACAACACAGGAGGACAGGTGCCCCGGGTCCAGGAGCCGTGAGAGGTGGTACCCTTAAAAGAAAAAGGAAACACCAATGAGGATAATTGATATTTACCAATATTACACAAACACACAAATTATTTATACAGCGGGTAAAATAAGTATTGAACACGTCACCATTTTTCTCAGTAAATATATTACTAGAGGTGCTAATGACATGAAATTTTCACCAGATGTTGGTAACAACCCAAGTGATCCATACATACAAAGAAATCAAACCATAAATGTCCAGAARTGAAGTTATTTGTAATAATGTGGAATGGCACAGGGAAAAAGTATTGAACACACTTCCTGAAATTTATCTAATACTTTGTACAAAAGCCTTTGTTGTCAATGACAGCTTCAAGACGCCTCCTGTATGGAGAAACTAGTGGCATGCATTGCTCAGGTGTGATTTTGGCCCATTCTTCCACACAAACAGTCTTCAAATCTTGAAGGTTTCGTGGACCTCTTCTATGAACTCTGATCTTTAGTTCTTTCCATAGATTTTCTGTTGGATTCAGGTCAGGTGATTGGCTGGGCCATTCCAGCAGCTTTAGTTTCTTTCTCTGAAACCAACTGAGAGTTTCCTTGGCTTTGTGTTTGGGCTCATTGTCTTGCTGAAATGTCCAGCCACGTTTCATCTTCATCATCCTGGTAAATGGAAGCAGATTTTTATCAAGAATGTCTCTGTACATTTTTCCACTCATCCTTCCTTCAATTATTTGAAGTTTGCCAGTACCATATGGTGAAAAACAGCCCCACACCATGATGTTCCCACCTCCAAACTTCACTGTTGGTATGGTGTTTTTGGGCTGATGTGCAGTGCCATTTGACCTCCAAACATGATGTGTATTCTGGCATCCAAACAGTTCAATGTTGGTCTCATCTGACCAGACTATATTCTCCCAGTATTACACAGGCTTGTTTAAATGTTGTGCAGCAAACTTTAAAGGAGCTTCAACATGCTGTTTCTTCAGCAGTGGAGTCTTGCGTGGTGAGCGTGCATACAGGCCATGGTGGTTCAGTGCATTACTTATTGTTTTCTTTGAAACAAACGTACCTGCTAATTCCAGGTCTTTCTGAAGCTCTCCACAATCTCCACATCTACCAAGTGTTGACTTTATTTTGATACCAGGATTATTTAAGTAGTTTGTAAATAATGAGACGCACAATTATATTTCGAGCACAAACTTCAAGGAAATGAGGAAGTTAAACTTAAAATCTGCACATGGTAACAAAGGGACAATAAAATATCTCAAATATTCAGCTGGTTCTGAGTGGTAGACTGAGTTTTCCAAAGTATTGTGTTTAAATTTCAGTAAAGTAAATGGTTTTGTTTCCAGCCACCCGAGTGACCTGAAGCACCGTTTTCACCGCCACCACTCGTCTGGCAGTCTTCACGGCAGCTTCAACCACAACCACGTCCCGGACACCAACACGCCGCTGGTGCTGGAGGAGAGCGAGGAGCAGCACGACACCAAAGGAGCGGTGTACGACCCCAAACAAGACGTGTTCGTCAGCCTGTTTGTAAGACGTCTGCGTCCTCTACGAATCCTATTATTCTYAACGAAATCTGGAAATAATGAATGTGGGTGTTTTTAAAAAGACGTCGATGAGACGGTGCCGTCAGGGAACACTTTTTATGTTTGGACGGAGCTGAAAAGGCTGATTTAACCAGTTGTGACAAAAGTGCATCGAGAAAATTGAACTCAGGAATGGGAATGGACCGAGATAAAACAGTCTTCTGGTTTATGGCTTGCATTAATATTTAAAAATCACCAGTTAGCATAGATTTTATTATGATTAGGCCAAACTCTTGATGTAAGGCCCACGGCCCGTGGATTGTTCTCTCAGATGTGTGGGTACTTGTTGAAGTTGGAGACAGCGAGCCTCCCTGTGCCACATGTGTTGGATTACACTCTCAGTCAGCCCACAGGTGCTTCCAGTTAAAACTTCTTCAAATGAAAACCTAAACATCCCCTGTGGCTTCAAACTTTGGCAAAACGAAACCAGCCTATTAAAACAAAAAACAAAAAAGAAATTGTACATCTGTGTGGTTTAATATCAGCTGTATATCAGATCCCTCGTAAATTTCCCATCATTCGGTCTGATGCACTGTTATTGTGTAACATCACGTTGGTCAGGCCAGCAAAGTGAGTCATCTTTGTGTTTGTCTTCCAAGAAATCTCTCCACCCTCTGCCTCCCGAGCATCATCCTGCTGCAGCCAGATCCCTGAAACTGCTCGCCAAGATTCCCAAAGACGCAGAAGCTGTCATCGTTTTAGTTGGTAAGGCTTGGTTTCTTTGGAAAAAATAGTCCCAATCTTTTCTGGTGGGATTCTGTGGAAAAACTAGTCTTCCAGAAACTAAACCGTCCTGATTGCGACATGTTCAGGTGCATTAGAGACACCCCACACCTGTAAAGGTTTAGTAATTAGCATTTTATTTGTTGGTTGCAATAAAACCTCTCTAAGCTGTTTATCTTTTCAGGATGTGTTGAGTTTCTGGAGCAGCCGGCCATGGCCTTCGTCAGGCTGAGTGAAGCCGTCCTCCTGGAGTCCGTACTCGAGGTCCCTGTGCCCGTCCGATTTATTTTTGTCCTGCTTGGACCCAGCCAGTCCAACGTGGACTACCATGAGATTGGACGTTCCTTCGCCACCCTCATGTCTGACAAGGTTAGATACCTGTGGTGCTCTCCACGTCCCAGGGTTAGCTCCAGTGGTGGGCAGTGCTAATCCAAAAATTAGCTCCGCAATTTCTAAAGAACTTATATAAATATTTAGGTCTGCAACCTCAAAAGCCTTTATGCCATGGAAAAACTAGCGGAAGCTAATTTTAAGTTCAATTTGACACTTACTAGCTGACAATAATTCATGTACAGTATATGCACAACACTGCCAACTAGCGGTGTATGAATCCTTGTACATCTTAATCCTACAACCGCCGATTGCTGGGGATGTGATTTCCTGAAACAGACCTTTGGCTCCTGGTGTAAAAATTAAAAAGTTGTTTAGGATTGCTAGTTCGGCTGCTTCTTTTTTTTTTTTTTTTTTTTTGTTGTAGATTTTTCGTTAAAAGAAGCATCAATAAAGTAATTTTAAAACTGTTTATTGGAAAACTGAAGCGATGCATTCTGGGGGACATGACAGATTTGATTTGTGACAGGAAACGAAAGCACAGAGTACAGGAAATTATCTTCCCTTCAAAATAAGAGCTTGGATTTTAAAGTTTTCCATGTAGTTGCATCAGTTGACCACTAGATGTCAGTCTTCACCAGCAAAACATCTTTAAATCATTTCTGCATTGCTTCAACTAATTACGTCAAGTATTGAGCTCCAGCGTTTAAACCTTTTTTTTTTTTAAAAAAGGAGCTCTGATTGTAAAGTAAAATAAATCAATACATACAAAATTTTAGAATGGATTACAAACATTTACTGTTTTTGTATTGCCTTCCTGCTACGTAAGCAGACACAAAGCATTGTGGGAAATGAGAACCGTGACCCTAACCAACACTCAGCAAGGATGTATACCTTTCCAATAAGTGTGTTTATCTGGGAGGGGTGCTGTTGTATAGATCATGTGTGTTGTGATTCATTGACAGTCATACCTTCTGCTGTTCAAGATAATGATGACTGGTAGATAATTAGTTATTAGTGGTACTGCATTTTAATTTTAGAAAGCTCAAATCCTCTTATGAATTATAAAAATTAGTAAAACCGCTAAAGCACAAATGAAATATTTGGGTTTGCCATTAGCGGATTTGCGCTTTAGCGGCCTGGTGCCCACCGCTGGTTAGCTCTGATGCTTTTTTTTTAAAATTCTACAAAATTATACACCAAATATCTGAGGTTGACACCAAAGCAGACACTGTGGATTAAAATAAAAAGTTTTTTATTTTATTTTTATTTTTTAGTTTTTTCAGACCCGCTTGTGTTTTGTTGCAGAACTTCCACGAGGTGGCCTACTTTGCCGACGACAGGCAGGACCTCCTGAACGGCATCAACGAGTTCCTGGACTGCAGCATTGTCATCCCGCCATCGGACGTGGAGGGCAAAGACCTGCTGAAGACGGTGGCCGACTTCCAGAAACAGCTGCTGCGCAAGAGGAAAGAGCGAGAAGGGAAGAAGTACCAGCCTGTGTCTGCGGTGGAGCAKGACAACAAAGGTACGAGCTCAAAACCTGCAGCTCCGGTCTTTAACGTTCATAATTTGGTTGTTTTTAACATCTTTTGTTTTTACCTCTTTCAGAAGTGAG
The DNA here is from genome assembly GCF_001266775.1 of Austrofundulus limnaeus. Lineage (NCBI taxonomy): Eukaryota > Metazoa > Chordata > Actinopteri > Cyprinodontiformes > Rivulidae > Austrofundulus > Austrofundulus limnaeus. The sequence goes on along the minus strand of NW_013952838.1, from coordinate 360,002 downwards.
TCCAGAGGAGGAGGAGGAAGGAGAGCAGGAGGTAGACCCTTTAAAGCGCTCAGGAATCCCATTTGGAGGCCTGATCCATGACATTCGCCGGCGCTATCCACAATACGTCAGCGATTTGAAAGACGCCCTGGACATGCAGTGCGTGGCTGCCGTCATCTTTATTTACTTCGCTGCTCTGTCGCCTACTATTACCTTTGGAGGCCTGCTGGGTAAAGCAGAACTATTAACTCCACTAAAAACTGCAAAAAAATTAGTTTTGTTGATGATCTGAGTCACCTGTGGTGTTTGTTTCCACACAGGAGAGAAAACAGAGGGCCTGATGGGCGTGACTGAGCTCATCGTTTCCACTGCGACTCTTGGAGTCATCTTCTCTCTGTTCGCTGGTCAGCCTCTCCTCATCATCGGTTTCTCTGGACCTTTACTGGTTTTTGAAGAAGCCTTCTATAAGGTGCCCATCAGAAATGTAAACCTTGGAAATTATTTTTCTTCCTCAGCTCCCCTCACATGTGGGGTTCCCCAGGGATGCATTCTTGGTCCCATTTTGCTTTCCACATACATGCTCCCTTTAGGCTCTGTTTTTAGAAAAATTGACATCCTTTTTCAGTCCTACGCAGATGACACACAGACAGTGGTGGGCAGCGCTAATTCAAATTTTAGTTGCAAAATTTCTAAAGCGCTAGTCAATTTATTTAGGTCTGCAAGTTCAAAGGCGAATGCTCAATAAAACTTAGCGGAAGCTAAATATGAAATGCACGTTTATCTCTGTTTACCAGAGACATTCAGGTATGAGTAAAGTCAGCACTTTACTGCCATCTAGTGGAAAAATCATTTTCTTTTACTGATTGGTATGTGTCGTAGCAGTATGGGGAAGTGATTTGTTGAAACAGACTTTTAAATCATGGTGTTTGTTTGTGGGAACTCTACTAAATGATCCAGTGTTAATCACAGTGTTTAACCCAGAGATCTAGGTACCTTAGAGCCATCTGTTAAGTCTTATGTCAAACGTTTGGGGGTGATCTTCTATTCAAATTTTAACTTTGAGAAACAGATAAGTTCATTTTTTTAATCTAAATTTAAATTGACTTGACAGAGCATGTGCTGTACCTCCTCAGCTTTCACCCGGCCTCTAAAACGTCTCGTCTCTCAGTTCTGCCAGGTCTATAACTTCGAGTACCTGACGGGTCGAGTGTGGATCGGGTTCTGGCTCATCGTCATCGTCCTGGTGATCGTGGCTGCAGAGGGAAGTTTTCTGGTGCGCTACATCTCTCCCTTCACCCAGGAGATTTTCGCTTTCCTCATTTCTCTCATTTTTATCTACGAGACTTTCTCCAAGCTCATCAAGGTATCGACTCGCACCACAGCGCTCTCTAATATTTACTTTGAATGCTCAAACAGTCACACATTGATCCAGTTTCTCTTTATTGTTTAACTATTCCGTAGGTTTTTCAACATGTCACTTCTATAATTTTGGTGCTATTTCAACAATTTATATGTCAAAACATTCAGCCCTATGACTTTTAATATTTCAGCTGTTATTACTTTTTTACCTAGTTCACCTTTTTTAATAGTTTTGCTCTCATTGAAAATGAATGGAGCTGTATTCAAAACCCTAACATCCTTCAAATGCTTATAAATCTTTACTGCATTTTTCATTTTCTGTTCTGGTTCTTATTTTTCTGATACTTTTACATTCTATATAAGCTAGTTTTAGCTTTTTTTCTGCTATTATTGGTATCCGTCTGCCACTTTCTGCTGTTTATCTACTGTTTTGTTTTTTTGTAAAGCTTTTTTCTTCTAATTTAATAATTTTCTCATTTCAGCTATAATTCTTGTACATCCAACGTTTTTTACACAATTGTTTTTATACTGAATCTCATTGTAGCTCTTCAACTCTCATTAGCAGTTTAACATTTCATATATTTCAGCAGCTTTCAGCAAAATTATTAAGCATTCACAATGGATTTATTTTTACAGAAAGTGCCTTTAATATAATTAGAAATTAATATTTAGAAAGTGTTTTAAAACATAAACGCTATTGAATGGGCCCAATGCATAAACACTGAAAAAAATATGTAAATTCTTACAGATTTTTAAAAAATTTTCCCATGAAATGTTCAACTTTGATTGTGATGAYGTCACACATTATAACTTCTGAACTACACATAATTTTTAAAACGTTTACATATGCATATTTTTGCCACATATTTTACATTTATTATACAGTTTGTACATCAAAGCATAAGTATTTCTGCCTTCTTTCACCCAGTGTCTCACTGCTGTGAAATTTAAAGTTTTCCTAAAAATCTCTGTATATTTCCTCATTAAATCTGGCTGCCGTGTCTGTGAGAAGCCTGAACAATCAGAAGTAAGAGTTGTTTTGTTTGCAGGTGTTTAAGGAGCATCCTCTGATGGCCGTGTACCCCACTGACCCCAGCATCGCCAACCAGTTTCAGAACTTCGACAGTCAGATCCTCAACCAGCCCAACACGGCTCTGCTGTCCCTGGTGCTCATGATGGGCACTTTCTTTGTCGCATTCTTCCTCCGCAAGTTCAGAAACAGTCGCTTTTTAGGCGGCAAGGTAGCTACTTTTATTTTAAACAGCTTTTTGTGRAGKTTTTTTWWATTTATTTATTGTACAATTCTGGGGTTCTTGTTTCTCAGGCCAGAAGAATCATTGGTGACTTCGGCATCCCCATTTCAATCTTGGTTTCGGTTCTGTTGGATTACGGCATCACCGACACTTACACACAGGTAGCTTCCCTGTCAGGAACATTCAGGAGCTTTTAATAAACAATTCTCTTGAATTTAAAGGGATCTACAATTAGCTATAACATTAGACTTTATTTGATAAACATATAGTTTAACTGTAAAATAAAGACGATAAACTTACTGTAGGCTGTTTAGTTTTTATCATTTTTAAACTAAAAGTTTAAAAATATATTACACGGACGGGGCCATTTTATTTCCACGCAAAGCATTCTGGGTAAATGATGACGTGGATAGGTCATCGGTGTGAGGCTGTTAACGAGCTATAT
>NW_013952838.1:351011-353742 GCF_001266775.1 Austrofundulus limnaeus | reverse complement strand
TGGGCCGCGGCCCATAGGTTAAGAATCTCTGAACTACAACAACAGCTTTGTTCTCGGAGATGGTCAACATAAAAGGTTAAAACAGGGCTATTCAACTGGTGGACCGTGGGCCACATACAGCCCGCAGGTGACTTCCGAATGGCCCCTTTTTTACTTAATTTGATAAAAATATAGATTTTAATTCAATTGCCAGTTTGAAATGTAGGATTTAATATAACAAGATAAACAATAACAACACTTGTTTWTTACGTAATGGAGTGCTTTCCCCATCATTAGTGGGTTAAGACCCTGTAATAACTAATAATTTGGCATTTTTATTGATAACTTTTGGATGCACATTTATGGTACAGATTCAGATAATTAGCACACAAGCTAATGTTTGRTTACGTCTTGCTAGCTCAGTCTGCCACTCTTTATTAACTCAGCAAGCTAAATCAAGAGCTGTTTAAAGTTTAAAAATAAATAACCAAAGATGTTCCGTTGATCRACAGCTGGACTGCGACGAGGACTCTCCCAACTTTGACGAGGACGGACGAGACGAGTACAACGAGATCCACATGCTTGTGTGAACCGCCACCGGCCTCGTCCCACAGCTCGAAGCACAGACGCCTCTTTGGAAACCTCCGAGTCACAGGGTAGCAAAACGTGCAGCAGGAGCTCCCATAATGCTCTGGATGACCTTTGTTTTTATAAACCGACGCAGCGGTGGTGTGATGGTCTCCAGGAATTAGCTGCACCTGAACTGGACTAATCTTGCGTCATCACGTTTTTTACCTTAAAATCCCTTTAATTGTTTCGGGCGACAGTGCAATGATTATGGAGACACGTAGCACAAAGTAAGAGCAGATGAATGAATTAAACAAGTTTCACTGCCTGTAGATTAGCTGCCTTCTTCCTGTTCTGCCTTCGTATTTAAGATGCAGTGATTTAAATGAGCTGAGGTGTCTGTTTCACTCCTGCACAGACCTCCGAGCTCTTTGAACAGCTTTTTATTAAACGTACGTGAAGCCGAACTCCCAGGATTCATAAAAAACACTTAAATATTTAGTTTTTTTCTTGTTTATTTATTACGTGTTTGATACTCTTAGTCGGTTTTATTATTGTGGTTTTGGATTTATTAGCAAATTTGGTTCCAATTTTTTTTATTTTTCTACTTTATTATCTGTTGACACAAGATTGGGATAAACTGCTGGGAATGTTGCAGGTCAGCAGTCGTCACTGTTCATCTGTGCTTTTATTTCTCATGTTTTTTCACAGATGGCATGAATTATTACTGGAACGTTTTAGAGTTTAGGTACTAAAGATGTAGGAGAGCAGTTTTACCAAAGCAGTATTATTATTATTATGATAATAATAATAATAATTGTGGTAGCAAGATTTACCAAGAATGCAGAAACACGTTGGAATAAATGCACAGAAAGTCTGCGTGTATGGTCGTCAAATGATTCAATCTGAGCAACAACACAGCAGAGGTCGATCAGGAAGTCTGTCGAGTTGTGGCTGGCTCCTCAGCGTAGCGCAGCCAATAATACAACATCATGTGACACGTTTACAACCAATCACAATTCAACAACTGTAACCACCTAACCAATAACAGAGCTCTCAGCCCAGGAGCTACCTTATCAAAATAAGAGAGGTCATGCATTGCTGGAGTCTTGAAGTCTGGGGCAAACAGATTAAAACAGCCNATCCCTTTAAAGCTGACGGCTTTTCCTTTCAGAAACTCAACGTTCCTTCAGGTTTTTCGGTCACGTCTCCTGAMAAGAGAAGCTGGTTGATCAGTCCGTTTGGAGACAAGCAGCCGTTTCCCACCTGGATGATGGGAGCGTCTGTTGTTCCGGCGCTTCTCGTATTCATCCTCATTTTCATGGAAACGCAGATCACATCGTAGGTTTTTCAGCAGAATCGCAAACAAACCTTGAGCGTTTTGTGTTGTTTGAGTTTGCGCTTCTCTCCGCCCCGTCAGACTGATCGTCAGTAAGAAGGAGCGCCGCCTCGTCAAAGGCTCGGGTTTCCACCTGGACCTCCTGCTCATCGTCATCCTCGGCGCCGTCTGCCCGCTGTTCGGCCTGCCGTGGCTGACGGCGGCCACGGTGCGCTCCGTCACTCACGTCAACGCGCTGACCGTCATGAGCAAGGCCACGGCTCCGGGAGAGAAGCCCATGATCCAGGAGGTGAAGGAGCAGAGGCTGACGGGGCTGCTGGTGGCTGTGCTCGTTGGTAGGAGGAAACTAAAAGCTACAGTTGAGTTAATGCAGGCGGTTACATSATCGCCCGCCTTTTATAACTGGTAACTTTATCCGTCAGGCTTGTCCATCGTGATGACGGACGTGCTGCGCCTCATCCCTCTGGCCGTTCTCTTCGGTATCTTCCTCTACATGGGGGTCACGTCTCTGACGGGCATCCAGCTGTACGAACGCATCACACTCATGGTCACTCCTGCCAAGCACCACCCTGACCACACCTACGTCACAAAGGTTAGCCTCACCGGGATAAAAACAGACCCAAGCAAAGTGTTTTATTTTTAACTTTTAGMTTCTAGTTCTCATATTGCTGCTTTAACATTTAGCTTCTAACTTTCAAATTATCTACTTTAAGCTAACTGTYTGCAACTTCTAGCTTCAAGCAAAGTGTTTGATAATTTTATCTTTTAGCTCTCGTTTTGATACTGACAGCTAGCTTTTAGCATTTTTTAGCTTTAAGCAAGCTTTAAGTAGATCTAATTATGCTA
>NW_013952838.1:343213-345409 GCF_001266775.1 Austrofundulus limnaeus | reverse complement strand
GAGCTAAAGTGGCACAAGCAGATACAATCTAAATCTGAGCTTCAGCTGCAAACAAATCAAATTCCAACAGAAAACAATGTTGTTTTTTTGCTTACAGCTGATAAATTCATGAAATTATAACTTTGCTTTCAGTTTGTTTATCTCTGATAAAGTTGTGTTTCCGTAAAACAGAAACAAAACTTCATTTTTATTGAAGCCTTCAGTCATTTCTCTGGAGCTGCAGCATCATGTGAGCTCTGTCTGAATGCAGCGAAGCAGCAAGTTGCTCCTCTTCCTCCGTTTTTTTTTTTTAATTTCCTGAGAATCGATCAGCGTCTCTCAGGAAATGGATTTTTTCCAACTAATTCCATGAATCAGACACAACCACAGTAATTAAGTGTTTTTCCCTTTAAATCAGAGGTCTCCACCCAGCAGCTCCTGAGCTCATTTAAATTAGGAGAAGCTAAATTAAATTTGTCACTGACCAAACTATACATGTCCCTTCCCGTACACTGCAAAAACTGTCCACCTAACCAAGTTTTAAAACCTTATATCAGCCAAAAAGTCTTTTTGATCTTGTTTTGAGACTGATTTACTGAACAAGAACTGATTGTGTAAGAATAATCATCTTGTTTTCAGAATGTGTAAGATTATTTGTCTTGTTAGTCTGAAAATTTGACTCWAATTAAGTCAAACATTTGAAAATTTTACTTGGTAAGATTCTTGAAATAAGAAAAAAATGAGTCAAATCAAGTATTTTAAGAATCTTACCAAGTAAAATTTTCAAATGTATGACTTAATTAGTCAAATTTTCAGACTAACAAGACAAATAATCTTACACATTCTGAAAACAAGATGATTATTCTTACACAATCAGTTCTTGTTTAGTAAATCAGTCTGAAAACAAGATCAAAAAGACTTTTTGGCTGATATAAGGTTTTAAAACTTGGTTAGGTGGACAGTTTTTGCAGTGTAAGATTTTATTTTGTGATAAATTTGCCGTAATATTAAACAGAAAGTCTCCATCTACATCAAACAGCTGTGCTGGGAGGAGACGTTTGTAAACAAATTAGTAAAATTCTTGAACTGAAGTCGGGCCACATAAAATCAATTCAGGGGCCACAAATAGCCCCCGGGCCACACTTTGGACATCCCTGCTGTAATATGAATGGAAAAACTCAAAAAGCACATTCATGTAAAGTCAGTGTTTTTGTGGTGGTTTTATGTGAATTGAAGACAATAATTTTTTATGCAAAACAAGCTAATCCCACTGGTTTAAGTTTAAGTTTAAGTTTAAGATTAAATGTTGCAAAAAAGTTGCTTTTGGACAATTTCATTTTGTGAAAGCAGCTCTTAAAGAAAAGGTTGGAGACCCCTGATCTAAATCAATGCAGAATAAAATCCCTTACATGTGAAAAAACCAGAAATAGCTTGTGTTTGTTTTATTTTTACCTTAAATCATGGATGAAACAGGAGAAAGGCTGAATTTCTCTCTGTTAATATTATTAATTTGCATTAAAGACGCTGCAGGAAGGTTTGGAGTTGAAACAGTTTCTGTTTGATTTGTTCTGTTAGAACCGACACATTATCCTGCCTCATGTTTGCACAGGAACCCTTGGTATTATTTCAGTTTCATTTAATAATAAAAGGTGTGTTGTTGTTCTGCTCTGTCTGACAGCCGGTCAGACGTGATTTAAAACATTTCAGCGACGTGAGCTCGCCACATCTCCTCACCTCGTACCCTCGAGGCGGAGGGAAGACCACCCAGACCAGTTTTAAACCTCCTTCTGTTGGTTTTGACTTTAATTCCTCATTATCCGTCCAACCAAGGATGTCTTTGACTTTTGGTGTTTGGAGAAGTGAAACCTTATGAGCGTAACGATGTTTGGAGCTTTAACAGAAGAACAGAGGATATTTTACTGAAAGTTGTTGTTTTAAGTGCTGCTTCAAGGGTCCAGATTTAGTTTTTTGTCCTTTTTGATTTATTGAGCCTGAAAACTCAGAGCAACCTTTCTGTTTAAAGCTGGGTTTTTTTTGCTGTTAAAGGTCAGTCGTCTCTTTCTAAACTCTCCGTTTTACGTCACATCTGTTTGTCTTTCCCACCAGAATAGATTTTTAGAGCAGATTCCTGCCAAACATGTTGTAAACATCTTCAGTTTAAGGTTTAACAGGTGTTAAATGGTTGTTTCTCACGGGCTGCCGTTTGTAAAGTTACAC
>NW_013952838.1:340120-341915 GCF_001266775.1 Austrofundulus limnaeus | reverse complement strand
AATTATGAGATCTCATAATTATGACATCTTATCTCATAATTATGACATCTTATCTCGTAATTATGAGATCTGTTCTCGTAATTATGAGGTCTCGTAATCATGACATCTTATCTCGTAATTATGAGATGAGATCTCATAATTATGAGATCCTTTCTCATAATGAGATTTTTTTTCAAAATAATGAGATCAGGATCTCGTAATCATGACATCTTATCTCATAATTATGACATCTTACCTCATAATTATGAGATAAGATGTCATAATTATGAGATCCTGATCTCGTAATATGACATCTTATCTCGTAATTATGAGATCTTTTCTCATAATTATGAAATTTTTCTCAAAAATAATGAGATCAGGATCTCTCTCATAATTATGAGATATTTTCTTAAAAATAATGAGATCAGAATCTTGTAATCATGACATCTTATCTCATAATTATGAGATCAGGAGTTCTAATTTTTTTTTTGGTGAAAGCAATGCTCTTCCATACAAAATTCTTCTTTTAATATTTTATTTTCTTGCAAAAGATCTTAGTTATTGCTTTAAACAGTGCAGCTAAGTAAAAAAACAGGGAAACTGTTAGAAAAATGATTTGTCTTGATTATAAAGGTGATTCCTGTGTTTTTACTCCACCTGTAAAAGTTTGATTTAAAGCAGAAGAAGTAATATTCACGGTTTAGCTGAAGGCCAGGGACATCTGTCCTGGTAGCCGCTGTCCTCCATGCTCACGTTGAAATCCGACCGACAGCCGTGAACATCGTAGTGGAACAGGTTCTGCTCACATGACTGCTGAATTCTGACGGAGTTTCCTGCAGAAAACATCTCTGCAGACGAACAAACCAGGATTAATTTAATCTAGATTTAAACCTCGGCCTCGTGTCATATATTTTATTCATGATGAGTGATGAAGTTACCTGTCCAGGTGAAGAGAAGTGCTGGAATAAGGACAGTCAGCATCTTCTGTTTGCAGATTTATGGAGAAATAAAGGATTTTATGTCAGCTTTCGTAGAAATGTCTTTTTAGATTTTCTCTCCAAGCAGCCAGACTTCTTAGCTCCGTGTTCTTCTGAAGGGCTTCAACTTTTTATTTCTTTAGATTCTAACAGATTTTTCTTTTGTGTTTGTGTTTGTGCGAGGGGCCAGATCAACCATCTCCATCCTCCCAACACTCAGACCTGAACTCTCTGCTGTCCATCTCTTGATTTTCCTTCGTTTAATCCAGCGTTTAGTGATCGTGATGCACTGAGTGAGTTAGAGAACATAATGGACGAGGGGAAGGACTTCCTGAGGTCTTCTGAGGAACACATTGTGATAAAAGCCTCAAGAACATTCTCCGATCGGCCGCCCAAAGCCTGATGAATTATTGATCAAAACCACTTTAAAGCATCACACAAACAAGTCTGGCTGCTCAGGAAGAGAATCCAACGAAATGACCTGAGGATTTTTCCACGTTTCTCTATAAAAACATCAATGTCAGTTTGTATAAAATATCAGTTACACTTTACAATAAGATTTCCTTTGATAGTTGTGGATATGTATAATGCAGTAATATATTTTATGTAAAATATGTGTTTCCAAATCATCGTTGTGCTTACAAAACTACCTGAAATAAACACCTTCACATGTAATATGTACATTATGAGGCTCCGTTTGTAAAGTTACACAGTCAAAAATTACCACCAATATTTCTGTTTTATTTAGCCTTTTATAAGAAAAAAGAACAGATTTATTTTTCAAAGTCAGTTTTTCACCATATGATTCATACATTTATAAATGTCATAGTTTATAAACT
>NW_013952838.1:337145-339540 GCF_001266775.1 Austrofundulus limnaeus | reverse complement strand
CTATGACATTTATAAATGTATGAATCATATGGTGAAAAACTGACTTTGAAAAATAAATCTGTTCTTTTTTTCTTATAAAAGTCTAAATAAAACAAAAATATTGGTGGTAATTTTTGACGGTGTAACTTTACAAACAGCACCCCGAACTACATGAACAGATTTGTCTCACTATTTGACAGGAAACCAGACAGTTTTGTCTCGTTCTCATCCTTAATTAATGCACAATAGAGGAATTAATAACCTCATAATCTATAAGGGGAGCCTGATTGCAAAGTGGTACCAAAGTATCAGTTATTGATGATGTAATGGTTTGATGGTGAAAAAGGTTACAGCTCAAACTAATGACATCATCTCACATGAGGGCAAACCTGCACTCATATAATCTGTAAAATGTGTGTAAATATCCTAAATGTTCATTTGAACACAGGCAGAAGAGTCTAAACAGAGCAGAACAAATACGTCAGGATTCAAAGCATGAAACAGAAAACATGTTTTTACCTCAGTTTTTATGTCCTGCAGTTTCCTTCCTCTGGGAAAAAATATAAAAAACTAGAATCTGACGGTGAGAATGATTTTACAAACAAAGCTGAAAAAAGGACAAGCGGTCGCAGAAACCCTCTGAGCAGATCTGGTCTGGCTTCTTGTTGCTGAAATACTTGGAGCTAATTAGGTTGTGCAACAGAAAGCAGCCTGCTTCCTTTCCCAGACCGAACCCGGCTGTTCCCATGTCACCCAGAGGGATGTTCCTGCCCACACCCCCCCTCCAAAGACCTGAACTCAGACCTCAGAGTCAACCAGCCCAAATGGACTGCCAGGACCTTTCTCAGTCAGGATCACAGAGCCGGAGAAACCATGTCTCATCAGAGGAAGTCAGCTCTAATTTCTTTTGAAAGCTCTCGTTATTAACACAGAGTGGTCTCTAAAACAATAAATTAAATTAAAAATGAGTTTTATAGGAACTGTTGTCATCTGCTGAACAAAGCCTAAAGCTCCTCCTCATTAAGGTCACCACCGGGTTCTTGGTTATTTGGTCCCTCTTTCTGGTTCCTAACCTCGGTTTGATCTGGTACTTCTGGACCTGACTGCAGCTTTTGATACTGTTGACCCCAGTTTCCTGTTGTCACGTTTAAAACGTTGGGTTGGGATCACAGGAGCAGCATTAGATTGGTTTCATTCCTGCCTAAGTCGAAGATGTTTTAGTGCTAATGTTGGAAACTTCTTTTCTGCCTCAGAGCCTCTTTCCTGTGGGATTCCACAGGGATCGATTCTTGGACCGCTTTTGTTTTCTTTATACCTGCTTCCTTTAGGGTCTGTTCTTAGGAAACATGGTCTGTCTTTTCATTGCTTTGCTGATGATTGTCAGATCTATCTGTCCTTGAAACCTGATAATAGAGCTTGCCAGTTGTTATTAAAATGTATTGATGGCATTAAGTGTTGGATGGCTGCAAATTAGTTTAAGTTTTAATGACAGGAAAACTGAAGTTATTGTGTTCAGCCCTAGTGCTAAAGCTGACACCATTCCATTAAATTTTGGCTCTCTTCAGTTGTATTTGAAGCAGTCTGTTGTAAATCTGGGAATGATTTTAGATTCTGATTTGAAGTTTAAGAAGCAGATTAACTCTGTTTTGCAGAAAAGTTTTTTTCAGGTTGTTAACATTCAGCGGAACGCCCGCGTGCCTTTTTGTATTGGTTTTATTTTGAAGTATAATATCTGTTTCCTGTTCAACCTGTGTCCGTGTGCAATAGATCAGACTTGACGTCTAGGCCTTCCTCTTTCGATTGACACCTCATTTGACCAACTGGGTTCAAGTTTCGCCTGTCTAGGGCCAATAAAATCTCAGAAGTGACCAACTTTCGGTTTCCATCTTTCTGGCTTTGATTGACTATAAAACGGCCAGTCAGCTTCGAGCTTCATTCTAATGCTACAGCTGTGTAGCCAATCACCATACCTTTCATTTAATGTATAAATAGAGGGGCTGGGAACTTTGTTAGTGATGGAAGATAACTCGTTGGAGGCGGCCATGTTTCGGCAGTGTTTTATGCTAAGGAAGGCAGCTCGCTGACAGGAAAACATTGTTTTCCACCGTTTTTTGTCCAGTTAGCTGACTAAACCTGATAAGATGAAAACATATTTGTTATTAAGTGTTTCGAGTGCTTCAAGATGTTGAAAAGGGATTTTTGTGGCCAGGAGAAGTAACTTTATTTTGGATAAAAAAGACTTCCGGTCGCCATTTTGAATCGCTAATTTGGACATATTTGAGGACAAAAATGTCTCCACCCACCTGTCTCCATCCACCTGTCTCCACCCACCCGTCTCCACCCACCCATCTCCACCCACCTATCTCCATCCACCCATCTCCACCCACCCGTCTCCACCCACCCATCTCCACCCACC
>NW_013952838.1:332538-335503 GCF_001266775.1 Austrofundulus limnaeus | reverse complement strand
TTTTCTAGTTTTGATTTAAGTTTGCTTGTTTAGCATCGTCACAGTTGCTAGGTGACATGATGTAAGGACGGGACGCTAGACCGTCCAAATTCACAGCCTCTTTTTTTCCGGTCTTCCCGGTCTACCAAGGACTCGGCCCACCTCGATCAGGTAGTCTGGGTCCTCCGGAGGACCCGGCCTGTCGTTTTGGACACAGCCAGAGATTCCCGACCAGCCCCGACCACAAAATCCAACATGGCTGCCTTACAGGGTGCCAAATGTCAAAATTCAACAGGAAACAAAAGAGAGCACTTTCTTCAAATTTAGTGTGTTTTTCTCACATTTAATGGGAAATGCTAATTATAAATAATATATCTATATCTAAATATTACATCTATATGTCTATAATAAATTTATCTCTGCCTCCACCATTTATATCTGAATTGATTTCTAAATTTTAAATCTAAATATCTCTTTTAAAGCTTCAATCTATTCATTTAAAAACAAATTCTATATATAATAAAAATACAAATAAGTGAAATGAAAGGCAAATGATAACTGGGGGGACTAATGGTCTGTCATTGCAGCCTACAGAACCCTGTGGACATCTTAAATCTTATATTTATTAACCACGCCCCCTCTACATCTCAACTCATGGCCACGCCCCCACGCAATGTGAAACACACCAATCAGCCTCGTGCATGAAAAGTTATGATAATAACTTTTAGTTTTAACTGTTTTGTTTCTCAATAATCCATCACTGATGTTGAATTTGTTGCCAACATGGACCCGTCAGTGACTGGTTTGATGAGAGTTTGTTGTACAGTTACAGTAAAATCCCTCTGCAGAGCTGGAAACCTTCAGGTGCTTCCTCTGTTGAGCTGGAGGACAGGAAATGACATCTTCACCCACCGTGTCAGATGTTTCCTGCTGCTGAACATCCAAACGATGCAAAACCGGCGACTCCACCTGAGCACCGCCCCAGCAGGGACTGAAGGGAGGCGGCACCGTTTGGAAGTCATCCCAGCTTTAAACTTGTTTCAGTTCATCTGAAACATGTTTGATGAGGTTCGGGTCAGAACTGTGTGGACCGGTCCAGTCCTACTCCAGACCTAATGAGTGTTTCACTGCATGATGGAAAAAAGAGGTGGAACTGTGACAGAATTCATTCCTGAAATGTGAAAACATTTTACATTTTTTCTCTGCTCCAACACACCTGATCCAGTCACTGAACTACCTCTTCATGTTCTGCAGTATGGAGGACCGACACTGACACAATTAAAAATAAAAGCAGAAATAGATAAATGAACCTTTAAATAAATAAATACATAAAATTCACCAAATAAATTAAAAAGGAGAACTTTACCTCTTGTTTAATAATTAATTTGACCTTCATATTTATTTTTGCAGCTTAGTTCCAATCAATTATATATTTTAACACGTAATTTAAAGTTTTTTAATATGTATTACATAGGTTTTCCTTTTGCTTGTACATGCATTTGTGTCTCTTGAATGCTTAAATTGAATTATTTTTATAATTTTGTCCAACAAGTCTTTTTATTTCTATGTGTTGCATGCTTGTGCTGCCGTAGTTTAGCTTAAAATTTAGTTAAAATAAACGCGCAGGTGATGTTTTCCTCCTTGCCTTTGTTTTAAACTAAACTTTTAGCTAAACTGAGGCAACACAAGCATGCAACACATAGAAATAAAAAAAGACTTGTTGGAAAAAAGTATAAAAATAATTAAGCATAAACATTTAAGACATACAAATGCACAAAAAGGAAAAACAATTAATATATATTAAAAAATCTGTAGTGTTAAAATATATTGGAACTAACCTGGAAAAATAAAAATGAAAGTCAATTAAAATATAAAACAGGAAATAAAGTTCTTTTTTAATTTTATTGGTGCATTTTAAGTGTATTTATTTAGTGGTTCACATAATTCTGATTTTATTTCTAATTATGTCGGTGTTGGTCCTCCGTACTGCAGAAGCCTGATAATCATCTATTCCTTCGGATCAGGTGTGTTGGAGCAGAGAAACAAGTAAAACATGCAGGACTGACCAGGCCTGCTTTATACAGTTTGAATAAAATCTGCTGTWTTTCCAGCGTCAGTGTGTAACCTAACAGCAGATAGGACCCTGTCAGAGTGTTTACACAAAGAGTTGACTGTTCCAGGATCCTCAAGTTCATTTTCCAAGGGTCACTTTGATTTCAGCACTCTGCAGCAAACCCAACAAACCCTATAATGCTCACATTTCTCCTGCCGAACCTGCTGCTGGCGTCCTGTGCGTGGCCTGGACTTGTGCTGGGGGATCTGGTGTTCAGATGTCCCAGCTGCACGGCGGAGGACCTCCACGCCTGTCCCAAGGTGAGCCCGGGTTGCACGGAGGTGGTGAGGGAGCCGGGCTGCGGCTGCTGCCCGCTGTGCGCCAGGCTGGAGGGGGAGCCCTGCGGGGTCTACACCCCCAGGTGCTCCACGGGCCTCAGGTGTTACCCCGACGTGGACGCAGACTTCCCCCTGCAGGAGCTCATCCAGGGCTCGGGCCGGTGCAGGCAGAGGCTGGACCTGGACGTCACCACAGGTGTGGACTGGCAGCCAACGTACGGTGAGAACCAAACACGTTTTATAATTAATAAAAACAACGTCTAACCACCGGAGGGATCCACTGGATCCATGTTTGAGTTTTTGTTTCGGCTGTAATGATCTGTCTCTGGATCCTGCTGAATGTCTCAGTCCACCTGATCAGACTCGGGTCCAGAGGTGGACAGTCCTGGTCCTGGTGGGCCTCTGTGCATGTTTTACTTGTTTCTCTGCTCCAACACACCTGAGGTTGTTTTTAAGGGGGACGCATTCAAATAAGAGAAATATTTTTGATTTGAAACTCATGGCTGCAAACTGGCAGTTTTAAGAAAAACTGAGCTGAAATTCTTTGGTTTATTGGTTTAGAACTTTATTTCATTCAACAGACAAATAATTAAAC
>NW_013952838.1:330888-332003 GCF_001266775.1 Austrofundulus limnaeus | reverse complement strand
AACTATGACATTTATAAATGTATGAATCATTTGGTGAAAAACTGACTTTGAAAAATTAATCTGTTCTTTTTTTCTTATAAAAGGCTAAATAAAACAAAAATCTTGGTGGTAATTTCTGACTGTAACTTTACAAACGGCAGGCCGTACAAACAGAGCAGACCTCAGGCTCAGTCTGGGTCATTAGAACTGGTCACAGGCCCAACAACAAACACGTGTTTCCAACAGCCAGTCAGAAGAGAGGGTGGGAAACAGGAAAGCTGTCTGCAGCAGCAGCAGTGATCTGATTGTTGTCCTCATCTGTCTTCATGTTGTGTGTCGTTCATGTTAGTTTGATGCCACTGTGTGTCCCACACTCAGCAGCTGTTGTTTGTGAAACAACAATCAAAATTCGGCCCAAACTCTCTCAGTTTTGGACACAAAGACAGAGTTTTCTGCAGGTGTGGAGCATCTGTCAGTGACACGTATACATCTTTGTAATTAGTTTCAGCCGTCAGTATTTATGCAGAGAAGGTCCGTTGAGCAATCCTCGTTCAGCACAGCTCTGTGATTTGAATTTAATTGAAAAGCTGAAACTCTATCCGGCTGCCAGCGGTGCTGCCGTTTGTCGGGGGGACGTGTTTTTCTCTGGAGAACTTCAAAGATTACTGGGTCTCTTGGGCAGCTGAGGAAGCCTCAGATTCAGCTAAAAACCAGGGCAGAAAACAGAGGATGAGTTTTTTGGACTGACCCAGTTGCCCTGAAGGTGGTTTTCTGCACCGACTTGCTAACACAGCTCTTTAATTACTGTCAGCACTTTGTGCTGCTCGCAGAAAATGTGAAAAATGAAGCTTTAGCTGAACACTTAGTGGAGCGTGTGGGCGCCTGCCCCTCTGAGACCCCCCCAACCCCCGCCACACCCCCGAGTGCTGAGGCCGCTGATCCCCCTTACTGCTCCAGAGTTACATCTTTCAAATATTATCTGAACTCTTTCAAGTCAGAATTCACTGTTACACATTTAATTATGAAAGACACTATTAAACAACAGCTAAGTGTACGGGGTACCGTTTGTAAAGTTACAGTCAAAAATTACCACCAATATTTTTGTTTTATTTAGCCTTTTATAAGAAAAAAAGAAC
>NW_013952838.1:329191-330448 GCF_001266775.1 Austrofundulus limnaeus | reverse complement strand
CTAAATATTTAGGTCACAACTTAAATATTTAGCTAGCTACCTAAATATTTAGGTCACAACTTAAATATTTAGCTAGCCACCGAAATATTTAACTTAAATATTTAGCTAAGACCCCCACCCTGTGATAACAGGGCAAATACTTTAATGCTAACCAACACTGGAGAGACGTTACTCATTCTGGGCTCTGAGAAAACTGTGAAAACATGGCTTTAAGGCAAAAAGCAAAGCCAACGTTTCCAACAGCTTGAGACAGGTAGTTTCTGTGGTACTGAGGCAGAACAAACAACACAGCGTTTAGAAGGCAGATGTTAGCTAAAAATGTCTTTTCTCTCTCGATGCTGTCATGACTTTCTGTCTCTATAGTGACACTCAACTACAGAAACCTTAAGAACACATTTTATTTTGACTAAAATACATCAAACCTGCTTCAGTCACTCAACACAGGAGACAGCAGACACTCTGTAAAATATAATAACTGTGTGCAGAGAACCTGCTGCCCTCAGGTCAAAGATACTGTCTGCTGCAGGTAACATACTGACAAGTGATAGTAACTGTGTTTCCATCAAGGCTTTTTGATGCGCATTTAGAAATGTCGCATTAAAAATGCAAAAAACAGTCGGATGGAAACAGCAAAATTTGAAAAAAAAATCCTCAATTCGCTAAAAAGATTTTACGCTCGCTTGAGGTGGTTTTTGGATGATTCGCAAAGTAGTTAATGCACAAAACTGGAGATGGAAACACGTTTGTTGAATAAAATCTGATGTAGCTCATATTTACCTCACGTGATGTTCAACTGTTTCCGCTTTCCTGCCTCGTCCCGGATGTTAGCCCTGCGTAGTTGCACGTGCCTTTCTGCTGTATAGTTTAACTTTACGTTTATTTCCCTACGTCTCCTGGCAGCGTTAAACATAGCCTGTACTAGCTGAATAGATAGAATAATTACAACTTGCCCAATGGCAAGGCATTCACGAAAAAATAGCTCCATTGTCCCGAGATGATTAGCCTCTGCTAGTTAGCAAGTTTCACTTCCTGTTTACTACCGCAAAGCTTGTCGCCAACGTCTGACGTAATCATGTGTTGCGTAGCCTCGTCTGACATAATCACGTGTTGCGTAGCCTTGTCTGACGTAATCACGCGTTGCGTAGCCTTGTCTGAAGTAATCACGCGTTGCGTAGCCTCGTTAGACATAATCACGCGTTGCGTAGCCTCGTCAGACATAATCACGCGTTGCGTAGCCTCGTCAGACATAATCACGCG
>NW_013952838.1:323070-326867 GCF_001266775.1 Austrofundulus limnaeus | reverse complement strand
CACACACACACACACACACACACACACACACACACACACACACACACACACACACACACACACACAGCCTCTGGCAAGAGGTTAGGTATCCAAAAAAACAAAACAAAACAAAAAAAACTCCTTAGTCAGCATGAAAACCCTCCCTCAGATGAATCCTTACAAGTCTGGACTCCGATGACTAATCCTGCCTTTTTCTTTTCAGATGAAATCTGACACGACTTCTAATAAACGCAGGATTTACCGTCTCAACCATCAGATTCTGGCCTCCGCTCGCCACGAGCCTCCGTCTCTGCTGAGCTGCCTCGTTGTGCACATGTTTGTGTTCGAACACGTCTCTGTTTAGAGGAGATTTGTGCCATAAGCTCCGTCTAGAAGCTCCTCAGAGGTCTGGATGCTGCTTCAGTCCTCGCTGTCGCCACAGTAATTACAGACAGTTCAGCAGAGCGTTGCATGAGGCATGAGAGGCACAGGATGCCCCGAGGATACCAAAAACACTGTCCTCTAATTCCAGGATTAAGACAAGGGCCTTGTAAAAAAAGAGCCTGTTAGTAAAAAATGTGTTTAAAAGACGACAGAATGCAAGTGTTTCAGAAAAGCAGAGGTTTTGTGTCTGACAGATGTCTGCTCATTAGTTAAAGTGGTGACTGATGACAGTTTGAAACGTCTCATTTAGACTCATCTTTGACTTTATTTGTTTTGTTTTTTTTTTCACAGAGGGTTTTGAGACCGGAGCTGCTCCCACCAGGAGGCCGATCCTCGATGCTCGGTTTTGGCAGGAGCTGGCCCGGAAACAACACCAGACCGAGCTCAAAACCAAAATGAAGGAGGATCGAGTCCAGAAAGAATCACAGGTCGACTTTCACCGATTATTGATCAGAAATCAAACACTGAGGAGGAAAATAAACTGATTTAGCTGTGTTCAATTAAACTTTATTTATAAAACATCTTGAGCTTTAAACCAGATAAAAACAGCAGGAAAGATAAAAGAAACAAATTATAAAAGTATAAAAAAGGTAACTGAAGAAACTCAATTTAATGAGTAAAAACCAGAGGTTAGAAATTAATAATTATCATTGTTTATACTCAGAGTTATACAGTTTTATACTCAGAATTATGGTTTGTGCAGGATACTGTTCTTTACTCAGCTGGGATTTGATACTAAGAGTTAGTTTCTTTTATACATAAGTTTTATGTGAGTTGTAAAATCCTATACTAAGAATTATGTAATGAAATACTCAGGATTATGCATTCTATATTCTGTCACTCATCTTTACTCATTTGAGCTTTTTACACTAAGAGTTAGGTTGTTTTTACACAGGTTTTACATGAGTCATAAAAAGCTATACTCAGAGTTATTCAATTATATACTCAGAATTATGCTTTATTCAGGTGTACTGTTCTTTACTCAGTTGGGATTTTATACTAAGAGTTAGCTTCTTTTATATGTAAGTTTTACATAAGTCATGAAATCCTATACTCAGAGTTATGCAAATATATACTCAGAATTATGCATTTGTATATTCTGTTACTCTTTTCTATACTCTGGCTTTTTATACTAAGAGTTGTAAAATTGTCTACATGCTTAAACTGATACTGAAGTCATAACAACTGGAATTCCAAAATCTAAAATAAATGGTTTCAAACTGGATTTGGCTCAAATTAACTGGGACATTTTAATTAAAGTGTTAGATTTAAACCAGAGTGCAAACAAACTCGTTACTCCACTGAGTGATTTATTAAAAGAAAAGTACACAAAAACCTGGAACCTAAAAACTATTGCCTATGGTCTAACAGTGAGATTTGGCAGTGTTATGGACTAATTATCTATCTGTGTCACTTGTTCAGTGTTAATCTGTGTTGGCCCAGACAACAGGACTCCGCAACGGACTGACCTCTCTTGTTTGATAAGACASTCTTTGAGCTGGGAGCCCTGTGATAGGCTGGAGAGTACATTGGGCGATCTGTGATTGGTTATAAGCACGTCATATGATGTTATCATGGTGTACATTATTGGCTGTGTCCGCTGACGTGTCAGCGACGAGCCAACAGAGCTTCCTGATTGAGTCCTGTTTGCCTGTTGCTCAGAATTAAATCATTTATGACGACCAAACACGCAGACTTTTCTGGCATTATTCCAACGTGTTTCTGCTTTCATGCGACGACAGAAATTGGCGTTGTCGACAGGATTATTATATTGTATTATGTATTATATTATGAAAAAACTAGATCTTGCAGTAAAAAAGAAGTAAAACTGATCATCTAATCTACACTGGCCTTAGAAATCAGATCATAAAGGAAATGATCATTGCTAAACCCAATTATTTCATTAAAATTATTTAAAAAGCCAGTGAAAGCAGCACATAAACAGTTTCATTAATTCAAAAAAGAAAAATCCTCGAAGAATAGTGCATAGAGCATGGAAACGTTTTTCATAACAGTAAATCAATTGTAAATATGTTTCATCAGTTTTTCGTTGACTCAGTGCATGAACTATAATATAAGTTTAACAGCACTAAACATAAAAAATAAATATGAACAAATTCACATCAAAATACATCCAAACCTCAGTGTAGCGTTGATTAAAAACCATCTGAATAAATTCCTAGAATCTATCACAAAAGGTCAAAAACATTTCCACGGAGCAGGAAAACTGCTGTAATCAAACCCAACAAGTAAAGCCAAGTTTATACAGTAATAAGTAACAACAGACTTTTGCTACTTTCTCTGTATTTTCTAAAGATTGTTGCAGAACAATTAATAAAACATCTGGAGCTAAACCACTTCTGTTTGCATTCAGACAAACATACAGCACAGAAACAGCAAAATGCCACATATCAGATAAAAGCCTCACTAGACAACAGTCAAGTTGTTGGTGCTGCTTTTTTAGACCTGAAAAAGCTTTTTGATACTACAGATCATACATTAATGTAAAAAAATGCAGACTTTGTTATGGTTTAAATCTTGTGGTTGACAGCAATGTGTCCAAATGATATGGGAGTACCGCATGGATCAGTTTTGGGTCTACTGCTGTTTAAAACGTGATCTACCATGATGTCAACTACCAACTGTGTGCAGATGACACTGTCATCTATGTTTCTGCCAAAACACCTTCATTTTTTCTATTCTCTGAGTTATAGTCTTCTACACAGGGTTAAACTTTTCTATACTCAGAGTTATAATCCTATATCAGAATTAAACATTCTTAGGAAGACAGAGCATAACAGTAAACAATCCTTAATAAATCTGTGGTCTAAAGTTTTTGTAAAAAGAAACAGCAAATTCAGTGTTTTAGATGATAAAATGTCATCTTTGTGATATTTTTATTTTGATCTGAAAGTTAAATCACAATAAAAGTAAAAGTTACACCAAAGTTGTTTATCTGATCTGAACGACTCATTACCAAAGCTTTTTTTCTGTCAGTTTCATTTAACAATGCACTATATTTATTTTTTCTAGACTTTTAAATAAGTGGGAAGAAAGTATGCTATAAGCAAAGAAAAGCAATTTCATCACATCTTTGGTTCTGTTAGCAACTTTGTTTTTGTCTGTTTGTAAAACAATAAAAGTCTTTTCTCTGTAATTTAATCATCAAACAGAATATTCAGTGRGTTTGGTACAGCAGTGCCAGTATGGCATAAATCTTGTGCCAACAGGAAGTGAATTTGAATTGCTCAGATTGAATCTGAATGTGCAGAATTTGAAACTGAATGCATTGATGCAGTGATTAATTTGACCTTTATGTAGAAAATGTTACATTTACATCACATCATGGATCACATATTGATCAGATGCTGCTG
>NW_013952838.1:318949-320844 GCF_001266775.1 Austrofundulus limnaeus | reverse complement strand
TTTACATCCATCGCCGCCATGTTTGTAATGACTTCTCATGAGAACAAACGTATTCACGTGACTTTAATAACATTTCTCTCTTAATGGAAACACTGCAGTTGCGAAACTGTTTTTTGACATTAACTGAATATCGACAAAGTTTTGCGCACATTTGTAATGGAAACACAGCTATTGTCTAGCAAAATATTTTATAATCGTCCCAGTGAGGTCTATGACTTCATTGTCCCAGAGGCCAAATGTGAAACTACCACAGTTTGAAGACGTGACGGGATGGAAGATGTGCTGAAAGAAATGATCTGTAGAGATGATGCAATGCAAACTGAATCGAGATCGCTGTAAAAAGTGTTCATGTGGAAGAATTACAGTGTTTGATATTTACAGATCTGGATGCTCCATGCTACGTTTGGTTGCCTGTTTTTGTTTGGAGGAGTTTTTATTTTAAAGTTGTGGGAGAAGATGTGAATAAAAACATGCTGCGGAAACAGAAAACAGGGTTTTATGCATGAGAACCTTGAGGATTTGTCTTCCCGAAACTGAACGGTGCAAGCTCTGTCCTGTTGCTCTGTAAACTTTAGAATAAAGCATGAAGAGTGAAGGTGAAAGAGAGACTTTTCATCCTGAGATGTCAGATAAGGAAGAACTCCGTCCTCTCCGTCTTCCCTCTCATCCTCAGCCAACTAATCATGAGACCGGACCTCTTTGATCCCAGCGGCAGGCCGATCCCCGGCCCCTGCGTGTGCTAAAATGCACGCATGAATACAATGTGTCCATTATATATACATTAATGTGCATGTGTGTGGTCACGGCCACCTGCTGTGTTAACCAGACGAGTCCCYCAGGTTCCACTCCACTGGACTCACATCAGTACCGACTCAACTCTCTGAGCCGTGACCGTCTGAGGCGTCAAACTGTTATTTCTGGCTTTTATTTCAAGTCAAACTTACTTTTAAAGCGTTTGAAACACTTCTTTATGTTTACTTYTCTGTCACTTCAGAGCGCCTGCCACCAGGAGCTGGACAAGGTCTTAGAGGAGATCTCCAAAATGACCTCTGAGGACAACAGAGGCCCGCTGGAGAACCTGTATGGGCTCAAATTTCCAAACTGTGACCGAGACGGGCTGTACAACCTGAAACAGGTGAGCTGAGAAACGTGACGTCACTTTGGGTTAAACTTATTCAGATTGTTCAAAGTTTCTGACGAAGGAGAACAACAGGTTCATTCAAGATGTCGGCTGTCAATGACCCACTCGAGGCATTGGCCAATGTGAGCCGAAAGCAACGCCATTGTGAAGAAATCCTGTTCACGTGTAACCAGTGATTCACGGACTGTTGTGTTAACATCATTTTGTGCAGTTTCTTTACTGTGGGGTGCCGTTTGTAAAGTTACACAGTCAAAAATTACCACCAATATTTTTGTTTTATTTAGTCTTTTACAAGAAAAAAAGAACACATTTTTTTCAAAGTCAGTTTTTTACCATGTGATTCATACATTTATAAATGTCATAGTTTATAAAATAAACATTTAACTTACAAATTAAATATTTAGTTAACAAGTTAAATATTTAACTTGTGACTTACATATTTAGTTTTGAGCTAAATATTTAGCTTGAAATGTATATATTTAGCTAGCTACCTAAATATTTAGGTTACAACTTAAACATTTAGCTAGCAAGTTAAATATTTAGCTAGCAAGTTAAATATTTAGCTAGCTACCTAAATATTTAACTTAAATATTTAACTAGCGACCTAAATGTTAAGGTTGCAAGCTAAATATTTAGCTCAAAACTAAATATTTAAGTCACAAGAAAACATTTAGCTTGTTAACTAAATATTTAATTTGTAAGTTAAATATTTAGTTTATAAACTATGACATTTATAAATGTATGAATCATATGG
>NW_013952838.1:315262-316921 GCF_001266775.1 Austrofundulus limnaeus | reverse complement strand
TGTGGGAAGATGTCGTCAGGAATGAGGCAACAGGCTTCTGAGCTCGAGGCTACAAAGAAATAAAACAGTTTGGCGTACTTCATGGGAAGACTTTTGTTAAACCAAAGAACAAACTGTGCTTCCGACGGGGGGCGGGGGGGTCCTGCTCATCCATAGAAATCAGGCAGAGGAGCACAAACAAGGTCACATATCCAATGTTTTCTTACGGAGATAGTGGAGCAGAAAAGAAGACTTGAATGGACGCCACCGTTTCCTAAAGCACTGAGCCAGTTTTCCTCAGTGGTCACAAACAACAGCATTGTTCCTGAGCGGGCTCCTCAGTTCCCAGGGAGGAACACTGTACCTCCTCAACACTCGGCTCCCCTTTGGAGTCGTCCCTCCTCGTCGCGCCGTAATTACTGTAACTGTCACGTCTTTGTTCTTCCTCAATGGAGGAGGAAAATGGAAAGTCTTTTCTTTCCCCCCGACCCCTCACCGGTCGCCCCTTGTGCAGGGCGTAAACTGTGTCCGCTTCAATTACGACCTCGTTTAGGGGGGTGTGTGTGTGTGTAGGGTGGGGGGCGCTGCAGGGGGGCTGTGCCAGTGTGTGTCTGTGATAACATGTGGTTCTGGAGAGATTTGGGGTTGTGTGTTGGGGGTGTGACCCGAGGATGGGCTGTTATTGGGTGCCTGTCGTCCCGCCCAAAGTCCTCTTCCAGCCCCCCCACCCCTGCTCCTCAACGCCTCATTAACCAGCTTCTGCTTCCCACTGTTACCCCCCCAACTCATCCAGTTTGTTGTTGTGTTTACTCCCAGTGCAACATGTCGACCCACGGCCAGCGTGGCGAGTGTTGGTGCGTGAACCCCCTGACTGGGCTCCAGCTCCCGGAGACACCGAGGATCCGAGGGGATCCCAACTGCAACCAGTTCCAGGAGGAGCTCCGAGCCACGCCCACCACCACGTCCCAGGAGCTAACCCCGCCTTAGTGTTCGTTCTGCCCCCGTTTGTGTTTCTTTCTACTGAACAACTGCAGGAACAAACGAAGAGCAGCTCGAAGCTCTCTGCCTCGTGTGACACTTCAGCTGAAAATCAACTCCATGCTGAAGTTAGGATGTTGTGTGAAATGTAAATAAAAAGAGAACGCAACGATTTGCAAATCTCATAAATCTTTTTCACACGTTCCTGCAGTAAATATTTTCAACTTTCTCATTGTTGGAGTTGTACATTAAAAAAAACCCAGCGTGTTTTCAGGTACAGTTTTAGCTTATGTTAAACAAACTAATTTGTTGCTGATTCCTTATATAAATTAAAGCTGTAACATTTAAAATATGTATAATTTACACATAAAATGTATCTACAGTAAATGACTGATTTGTTGTGTGTTTGAGTCGTTTGTCGAGTTGTTTCTTGATTAATTTTTTAGCGTCCTGCTGGAGCGTGACAGAAATACAAACACACYACAGAGAGAAACCAAAGGAAAGCAGGTGTGCGTGGGAAAGGACAGAAAAACACCTCAAGCATCAGTTCAATCTGACAGAAACTGAAGCTGCGTTAACATCGACCATGAAAATGTGCAAATTAGAATTTTGAAAATAAATTTGCTCAATGGAAACACGTCAATTTCGAATTTTTTTTTTTACATTTTTCAACTAAATGTTTTTGTGCTGGGACGAGGTGGT
>NW_013952838.1:307601-309325 GCF_001266775.1 Austrofundulus limnaeus | reverse complement strand
AAAAATATCAAATACTTTAAGACTTTTACTCAAGTAATATTTTTAGAGAAGACTTTAACTTTTACCAAAGTATTTTTATGATACTCACTTATCACTTTGGGGTACTTTATACAACGCTGGTAAAAAAGCACGTGTGTCAAACTCAAGGCYCGTGGACCAAATTTGGTCCTCTATCATTTTTTTCCGGCCCTTAAGATAATCCTTCAGCTGTGAAACAATGTTCTAGTTTCTCTTTTTGTGTCTGGATTCAGTGCACTCATCTTTGAGGAATCGTTGGTGGAAGGAGCAACAGAAAATTGGCTTTAATTATTTTTTTCTGTTCTCTTCTTATTTTTAACTAAAATAAGTTTGTTTTTAACCTGATTTGCTGGCTTGTGATCAAATGTATCTCTTAGATATAATAAATGAAAAAGTCGTCAAGTAATTATTAAGTAATAATTTGTTATAAAACTTTTTTTTGATAAATTTTGACAGAAACTGGCCGGTGATGGACCAAGTTTTGTATTATTGTTGTATTTTGTTCATGAGATGAAGAAAGTACGCACAAAGTCTCATTATTAGTKTTTGATTGTGACGGACACCAGCCTGTATTAAAGGTCTGCATCASAACATGGCTGCTGATTTAAAATAGATAAAAATGCAACAAACACTGTGGATGTAATAAATCAGCAGACAGCTGTGAGTCTGCGCTGCACACTGTTGATGATCAGGTTCAGATTATGACTGTAAAACTTTTAACTGAGTCAAAAAGCTCTTCTGGGGTGAATGTTTCCCAGACTTGGTCTGGATTAAACTGGTTATGGCTGAAAGTATCACCTAACATCCAGTAAGGTGAGGCACATTAACTTTAAACAATAAATTTGACACAAAGCATGAAGAAAACTCATAAATCTCATTCCTTTGGCTCCTGTTTGCAGATTTTCTCATTATTCTCCCAGTTGATTTATGTGGTTCTTGTTTTCTGTGGTCTGCATGTTAAATGTCAGCTCTGAAAGTCATTTATGATGGGAATGATTTGGGACTTGGGTGTGAAGAAAGAAAGCGGTGTTTGKAGTCGCAGCCAGGAGTGGATCATATGAGACGACTCCTGCCCGGCTCTGGCCTTGTATCCATGTGCCGGCGTGCCGTTTAGCTGAACGCCCGCCTTCAGTCTGAGTTTCATCAGGCTGCGGAGAGTCAGCTCTGCTGCTTCAAACTCCTCTGATCTGGTTCAGCTGCAGGACGTCAGTCTTTTGTTTTCTGGCAGGAAAAGTGTTAAACTGACAGCTTGGCTCGGTGTCGTTCATAAACTCAGATGTTTTTTTTTTATTTTCTGCAGGTGATGGTTTTAGGCTGAGAACAAATCAAAACAAGTCTTCTGTTTTGGGTTTAATGGACCTGGCACTGGGATCTGTGGTCACGTGATATTCTGAGTCGACATGAAAAGTGTCCAGATCAGAGTCAGTATTTCATTACTTTTCTTAAAATTATACAAAATCTCTCAGAAATGTCTCCTGACTGTTTATTTGTAAAAACTTTATCTTGTTTTTCTTGTTGAAGTTTAACAAAGTGTTGTTTTATCTTCATGAAATAAGGATTCTCCAATGAAACAGGAAGTACTGACTTTTATTTTGAAAGTTAAAAAGCCACAGTTCTCTGTATTTTTGGAAATGTATGTGTGTGTGTGTGTGTGTGTGTGTGTGTGTGTGTGTGTGTGTGTGTGTGTGTGTGTGTGTGTGTGTGTG
>NW_013952838.1:305494-307230 GCF_001266775.1 Austrofundulus limnaeus | reverse complement strand
ACTGTAATCAAGGTGATATATCACCATTTGTTTCTCTAAAATATTATAATTTATAAAAACTCAGTACAAAGAGCACACATGCAGAAAACCACTTTAAATTCAGTTTATTTTTATGCAATCAGAAGAAAAATAACAGAGAGAAGTATGTTTATGTTTCACATTTCTTCTTCTAGCATCCATCCATTCATCCTCAATAAAACATTATACAGTATCAGAAAATTAATTATTATCATATTATGGTTTTTTTTTTCTTTCAAAGAGCACAGTTGAGCTGATTAAAACATGACAATTCATTTGTTAAAAAAGGCAGAATTAGCTAAAAGGCTATTTTCATCTGTAGCCCCCGGGCCATGATGTTTATAAAGTACAAGAATAAAATACAACAAAAACACAATAWTAAAAAAGTGGATCAATCAGAAACAGACTGAAAAAGAAGAAAACATATCAATATTTAAAATGTTCTGTGGATTTCAGCTCCTGCATGTTCTTCCTGTTTTCCAGCTGATTAGCAGGCGTCTGCAGGTGTCACCATGAGGTCACTAACTCACCTGACTCAGGTGTGCTGAAGCAGGTAAACCAGGCAGGACAGGACCTGAGGACCTGAGCAGGAGACTTCTGGATTAAAGTGAGTTCAACTGGATATTTAGTTGCAGATTTTTTTACTTTTAATCAGGAACAAATCAGCAGCTGAAGGCTAAAGTTCAGCTTTTAGTTTGCTTGTTTTGTGGGATTTTCTTCCTAGAATCATTTTTCTCTCCGTGTCTTGGTGAAAAACATCCTCCCACGTCTTATAAATACTTTGTGGTAGTTTTGACACCACTGCCTGACTCCTCCATGGTCTTTGGTTCAGTTCCCAGTTTTCCTCACAGACCATAAACATGTGTGTTCAGTTAAATCGTGGTTTTTAGGTGTGATTGTCTCTGTGATAAACTGGTGACCTGTCCAGGTGTACCCCACCCTGGATGCTCTTTTCAGTGTTTTTATATTTGCAGGTTGAATGTTTGAGCTTTAAGTGATAATTTAGATGTTTTAAAGTGGGTTTCTGTAGAAATGACAAACAGTATCTTACCTGTTGCAGATGACTCTCTGAACTCTTAATTCTGGACACATTAAGATGCTGACAGGTTGTGAATCATCTCCAATCTCAAACTTCATATAACTCTTTGAATTTTTATTTTGTAAATATGCAGACCCCCTTTAGTTTTGCATTATTATTCAGCGAGAAATGTTGTAATATTCCTGCAGGAAGTGTCCACAGGCTGCAGTGTTAACCAGACAGATGAAAGGTGCTAACAAAGTGTCTGAGTGGTTTAAAAAAATGCAGAAATCTTTAGTGGTGGCTCATTGATCCTGTCAGAAATTCACTTTTATTTCTTCAAAGCTGAAGTCAGTCAGAGGATGCGGTCACTGCCCAGCCGTCTGTCTGACTCCGGAGTTGAGGAGCAGGTGACTTGCCTCCAGGCGAGGCTTTGTGAGCTCACATCCTGCCCGCTGAGGCCTCGCCCCGCTGGCTCAGACTTAAGAGGTTTATCAGCTCGTGGCTCGGAGATTAACTGTTGCTCTGCAGTCAGCTTGATTCAAACATCTGAAGCTCACCAGGTACGGGCTGCCGTTTGTAAAGTTACAGTCAAAAATTACCACCAATATTTGTTTTATTTAGCCTTTTATAAGAAAAAAAGAACAGATTTATTTTTCAAAGTCAGTTTTTCACCATATGATTCATACATTTATAAATG
>NW_013952838.1:300302-304387 GCF_001266775.1 Austrofundulus limnaeus | reverse complement strand
TTGACATTTATAAATCATATGGTGAAAAATAAATCTGTTCTATTTTCTAATAAAAGGCTAAATAAAACAAATATTGGTGGTTATTTTTGACTGTGTAACTTTACAAACGACAGCCCATAACCAGCCTTCAAAATCCCATCAATAAAAACATCTCCAGAACATTTAAATGAATACATAACTTTATTTAAATAAATGCTTTGTCATAAGAAAAAAAAACAAAGGTTAAAAGAGTACATAAATTACAAGTTGAATAAATATTACACAGTGATAGTCGCTTTAATAGTTTGAGATTTTTTGTCTTTTTTTTTTCATTTATTTGTCCTTATAGCTCCGAATACTGACCGTTATTCCTCCTCCTGCCTCCGATGGGTCTGTCTCACCAACAAATTCTGAAAACCAATTGAGTTTACATCCAACAAGTGTTTATGTATTCAGAAAAAGGCTGTACTGTTATTGTTCTACTGAAGAATGAAATGAGTTTAAACCAAGCAGGAGGGGAGAAACCAGAGGATATCTACGCTCCTGGTTGTGGTTTCCCTCAGGTTTCCCCGGCTCCTTGAGTCTGTCCCACTAACTGGATCTACTGTGAAACTGGAGACCCCACATCGCTCGTCCTCCTCCCGCCTCTCTGTGCAACAGGCCATGAGAACATCTCTGCTCACAATGAGTTACTTTCATGTTTGTTCGTTTTGTTTTCCTAAAAGATGTTATTTTAAAGGTCCCAGGCTTGGGCTTTGACGGCCCCTGTCGATTCTTTTAATTAATACCTCAAAACATCTTTGAAAGCACGAGAGAACACAACATTTAAGATTTTCTTTTCTGTTGTTCGAACTTCACAACACGACATCTCAGGATGTCTTTKTGTTTCAAGAATGAGAAAATGAAATAAGTGCAAGCTGCTTTCTTTTAAAAAAAAAAGTAAAACGGGGATTTGGTGTTCGGAGACGTCTTGATACGGTTTTCACAACCATGTCAGAAAACAAAAATAAAACATCCTCCGGTCTCAACTCTCTGTACATTGGCATTCACATGAAGACAAAGGTAACAATCTTAGCTTATTGTCGAAGAAAAAGGAAGAGGCTCCCTGCGTGGTGGTCTTCCAGGTTTTAACAAAAGGAACAGATGATGGAAACATTTAATTTAAATATTTCTTTTTCCTTTTTTTTAAAGCAACAGTTCAGACATTTTAAGGTGAGGTTCTGTGGAATGGATACGAAGAGTTAACATCTTACATGCTGCAGGCATGACTTTGAACGAACTCGAACAACCAGATTTAAAAGCTGACTGGTCTGAATGCAGCCAAGAGGCTTTCTGTTGTCCTAACACAACTCTAATCTGCAGGGGCGGAGCCAACTGCCAACTCYGGCACCTGATTGGCCACCCCCAAATTATTAACAAGTGGGTGTGGATTTTGAATTTTATATTTGCATTTAGATGCCACTCATGCTACATAATTTCATCTAGCTGTTTATGTTTAAAATAGCTGAATTATAGCTCTTTGTAAAATTAGCATTAGCATTAGTGGTTAGCTTAACTTCAGGTAAGCATTTGCAATCGACATCTGATCTTAGCTACTCCACAACAAATCTTAAAGTAGCTAAATTATAGCCTTTTAAAGCTAGCTGTGGTGGCCATCTTGAATTTTTGATTAGCATTCACAATTTGGTAAAGATTGTTTTTGGCTACTTCTATGCTAATCTTCAGCTTTTTGTGTGTAAAAATGTCTAAATATTAGGCTGTGACTAGCATTCAGCATGTTGTTTGGATAATTTTTAGCTACGATCACACAAAATTTCAATATTTCTTAAAACGGCCGAATTAACGCTATTTGGAATTAGCTGTGGCGGCCATCTTGAATTTTCAGAGTGCTTTTCTTTTTTTCTTTTTTTTTTTGTATGTGCTCCTCTAGTAAATACCTTGGCCACCCCTTTGCAAAAAATAAAAATAAAGTCTAGCTCTGCCCCTGATTCTTAGTCATCCAGGATAAACAAACAATAGTTTTTAAAAGATGACGCGACTTCTTAATTTAAGCTAAAATTACCGTAAGTTGATGCATTTATGCAATTTAAATTTCTGATCCTTGGCTGGAACTTTTCYGAGTCATTTCCAGATCTGAGTTTGTACTTCAGAGGCAAATATTTAAAAACTGAGAGAGTTCAAAGCGCCACCWGCGACAGGTAAGATATTAACTGTTCATAACCGTCCTGTCGAGCTTCACTTCAAAAAATCTGAAGGATTCCTTTAGTCAGAACCAAAACCTGCCTCGTATTATTAATTTAGCAGTATGTAGGAAGGCACTGATTTCCATAAAGAGCCTGTTGGATCAGCTCTTCAGGTTTGGACCACGCTGCTGGGACATGAAGGCCGACAAATCGGATCGCCCCGTAGCCAAACGACAGCTTCTTGGGCGTACTCAAATTCTTTACAGGCAAGCACGTTTACATCATTAGTTTCCTAGAGGGAAAATAAAACAAAGTGTATTTAAAGTCATCCGTGGAGGTGCTGTTCCCAGGGGGGAAACATGGCTCAAAAGGTGGGTCGTCTTTACTGAAGGCAAAGAAAACGGCACAAACAAAACCATGCAAGACACCACTTCACACAAATCAGCTGAAGAAACCGGCCCGACTCGCAAATGATCTGAAACAAAAACAAAATCACACAAGTCGATAATCTGAGATCAACCTCGAGTCCCGTCGCTGCAGCTGCAAGTCTTTTTTTTTTTTTCCCCAGTAGAGCTGGAAGTCCTGCACGGCCGTGGCTGCTCACGTAGGCACAGTTGGTGTTTCAGGCTACAGCTACACGTCCACAGAGCTGGTTTACACGAGTCGGCCTGGATCTACGTTACTCCTCCTGAGTGCTCCGTGACCCACAACGTTCGAAAAGGCCCGCTCCGGGACCACGTCGAGCGCTCGCAACACTCGCTTTGGGAAAAGTCAAACAGAAAAATAACATTTTATCTTTATCAGACACACACGTTCACTCTGTGCACACACGCACACACGTTTTCTGTAAAGGTTGACAAATCTACACAGGATCCCTTATTTAGAAGTGCTCCAGCAGAAACACAAACATTTTCTTTAAGAAAACGGACTAAAAAAAAACAGTAATGAATTTTATGTCATCAGGATGTGTTTTTTTCTCCATAATGACCGTGTGTTATTTTTTCCCTCCACAAGGTATTTTACTGAAAGGCTCAGTTTCTGTAAAAATAAATCCCATGTCCCACGATTAAAAGGGTCTGGATCCCTCATTCAGAGGAGAGATTTTATTTTTTATTTAATTTTTTGGCTGTTGTTCCCCTCTTGTCTTGTTTGGTGGAATAAGAGTTTTGAATAGTGGGCGGAGCATACAGGTGTGATTCAGAGAGGCTTGGGCCCTGGGTCAGGTGAGGGGGGAGGGGCAAAGGAGGGCGGAGGATTCACTCGTTGCTGCTGCTCTCCAGGTCTTTGCACTGAATGTCCCCGCCGCTGTAGTCTGTCCCGGGGAGCTGGACCCCGTACTTGTCCACGCACCAGCAGATGCCTCGTTTGCGGCCGCGGGAAGGTTTGCACTGCGGGCGGGAAAACAGAATAATTTGAGTTTTATCGAGGGACGGTCAGTGTCACAGAGCAAAAATAATATATTTTCCTCAGTTTGATCTCAGAATTCTGAGGAAAAGAACCAGAATTGATTAGGATCAAGTCAGAATTGATTAGGAACAAGTCAGAATTGATTAGGATCAAGTCAGAATTGATTAGGATCAAGTCAGAATTGATTAGGATCAAGTCAGAATTGATTAGGATCAAGTCAGAGTTGATTAGGAAACAGGTCAGAGTTGATTAGGGATCAAGTCAGAGTTGATTAGGGATCAAGTCAGAGTTGATTAGGGATCAAGTCAGAGTTGATTAGGGAACAGGTCAGAGTTGATTAGGAACCAAGTCAGAGTTGATTAGGAACCAAGTCAGAGTTGATTAGGGAACCAAGTCAGAGTTGATTAGGGAACAGGTCAGAGTTGATTAGGAACCAAGTCAGAGTTGATTAGGGAACAGGTCAGAGTTGATTAGGAACCAAGTCAGAGTTGATTAGGGAACAGGTCAGAGTTGATT
>NW_013952838.1:294918-296745 GCF_001266775.1 Austrofundulus limnaeus | reverse complement strand
CCAAGTCAGAGTTGATTAGGATCCAAGTCAGAGTTGATTAGGATCCAAGTCAGAGTTGATTAGGATCCAAGTCAGAGTTGATTAGGAACCAAGTCAGAGTTGATTAGGAACCAAGTCAGAAACAAGTCAGAGTTGATTAGGAAACAAGTCAGAGTTGATTAGGAAACAAGTCAGAGTTGATTAGGAAACAAGTCAGAAACAAGTCAGAGTTGATTAGGAACCAAGTCAGAGTTGATTAGGAACCAAGTCAGAGTTGATTAGGAACCAAGTCAGAGTTGATTAGGAACCAAGTCAGAGTTGATTAGGATCAAGTCAGAGTTGATTAGGAACCAAGTCAGAACTCTAAGAATATTTTATTTTCTCTGACTCTGATCCTCCACATTTTTCAGACTCTAACAGGAAGTTGTTTTAATCCTCCCAGTAGGAACTATCTGTAGTTTTTAGTGTTCAATTTGTAAAAATATTTATTTTTTTCCTGCCTAAAGCTGAAATCTGGATAAATAAATCCCTCTCTTTGGACCAAAGAAGACTTTCTTTACATAAACAATAAAACCAGATCCAGTCAGGACTCTTTGAAAGAGGTTCGGCTCATGAAATCWGCATTTAAAGCATGAGAAATGGAAGTTTGGTGGCACCTGTTTACGCTTGAAGAATCCTTTTCTGTCACAGTTTGGAAGGTAGAGCGACAGAGCCATGACACGAGACGTGTCCTTCATCCCCTGAATGATCCCGTCCAGTTTCCTCCTGCAGGGACCCTTCAAAAAAAATAATAATAAAAATAAACCTTGAACGAGAAACTGCAGGGGTTAAACTGATAAAAACATCTTTGTCTGAAATCCTTCACTTACAAACTCGGGCTCGTGCTTGTCGATGGTCAGAGGTGGGTAATCCACGGTGGCGCTGTAGGTGCGCTGCCTGCCCAGCTTCCTCTTCTGCTCTTTGCGCACGGCGATGACCTTTTTACTGTTCACGATGTCGATGGGATGAAGGGGCACTTTGGCCGGCTGCAGGTCTCCTGTGTTGTCTGCAGCCAGGCTCTCCTCGTGTTCCCTGGACTCCCGCTCTGCACCTGGACACGGGATCAACACGTTGACATCAGGAAGAAACAACTCCAACAAACTGCTGCAGAGATCTGAGCCGGATGACCTTTGAACTCATCTTTTATTTGACTTTTTAAATTCTGTTGAGCCAAAATTCAAAATCAAATATTTTCTATGAATCTTGTTTTTATGTAAAAACAAACAAAAAATAATGTTTGTGAGATTTGATGTAGTTCCTGGTTTCAGTGAGTTCCCCCAGGGGGCGCTGTGGTCTCAGAGATCCAGCCTCTCTGCTGATGACACATTTACAGGTTTGGGTCCTTTTTATCCTAAATCTGGTCCCTTCTCTGCCCCCCTTTCCTCCTATCTTTGGGGCTCAGCCTCTTAAGCCTGGACCCCCAGCCTCGGGTTCTTTGAGCCACAGAAAGAGGCCCTACACACACACACACACACACACACACACACCACTTCTAGCTTAGCTGCTCTATAAGTACAGAGTTGTTTTGGGGACTCGGCCCGATCGTGAACGAGCACGGTTATATTTATCTGACAGGGAATCCCGCTAAAACCAGACGCTCTGAAGGTGTGTGTGTGTGTGTGTGTGTGTGTGTGTGTGTGTGTGTGTGTGTGTGTTGGGGGAGGGCTGCTGCTAAAACACAAACCAGAACAAGCAGCTGATAAAAGTTTACTCACAAGCCTGTCGGCGTTCAGACCCGAGTAACGAGGGCCACGAGCTCAGAGAACGTAATGTTCAAAGAGCCTGACACAGCGTGAGCGTCTGGGAGGC
>NW_013952838.1:279182-294868 GCF_001266775.1 Austrofundulus limnaeus | reverse complement strand
CCCAACGCCAACCCGGCCCCCCAGCTATAAATAAACCCTTCAGATGAGCTCTCCTGTTTGCACCCTGCACTGTAGGAAAACTGTCGCCCGCCGCCGCTCCTAAAGGTAGTGATGTTCGATACTGCCAGTTTTCTTACCGATACTGATACCAAGTAAAATGTGGCTGGTGTCGACGATACTGATCCGATACTTTGTGGTGACACACATAATGTGTCTGTTAAATCTTAAAAAGTAGCATTTTTCAAGTAATAGCTTTATAAATAATACATGAGAGAGTAATTTATTTAATTTAAAAGTCTTTCTAACCCTAACTTTATATTTGTTTAGCACAATTCTTATTCTTAAAAAGTAGCATTTTTCAAGTAATAGCTTTATAAATAATACATGAGAGAGTAATTTCTTTAATTTAAAAGTCTTTCTAACCCTAACTTTATATTTGTTTAGCACAATTCTTATTCTGAAGAAATCTAATAATTTTTGAAAAGTGGATAAAAGTGAGAAATATTCTAAAAGTTGTTACTTTGTGTGTTTTCAATTGTTTGTGGGTTTGYAAGAAGGTCCTTGGCCAGAGCTAATGCTTGGGAACCCCTCATCTAGAATTTAATTACAGTCGGATGAAGCAGATTTTATGTTAAAATGACCTGCCATACCCCTACAGACTTATTACTCAAGWGGAAGAAAAAGTAGTTCCCTCCAACCACATATGATTTAGACATGATTTGAATGGTTTAGTTATTTTCCACTATTTTCCTGTTACTGATATACATTATGTGAAATAACTAAAGTACCAATATTTTGATTTTAGTATCGATTCTAGAACATAAAGTTCTGGTTTCAGTAGTAGCCTATCGATATTTCAGTATCGATCTGCACATCACTACCTAAAGTTTTCAGTGGAGTTGGTGGCTCAGTCCCAGAATAATGATCCAGGAGACGCTCCAGTGTCACCAAACTCCACCTTTTCTGGTGCTGGACCAGGACCAGGACCAGGACCTGAGCAGAGGCTCAGTTTTTCCGTGCTACAGTTACAGRACTTGTAAAGGAGGCTCGCGGGGTCTGGTTTAACTCCTGAAACTCAGCCAAGCGAGCAGAATCATGTGCCRTCCCCTTTTATTAGTCTGAGCCCGGAGCTGTGCTGCTATCTCTCACCACCTCCTCCTCCTCCTCCTCTTCCTCCCTCCTCAGGCCAAAGGTTTCATTAGGACAAGAGGAGCCAGAGGAGGTGCACCTGATACGTCTCTGTTTAAAAATTAACATCTGCACACAATTACGCTTCATGAATATCCCACGTTCCTTCAGAGCCAACGTCTCCTCTGGGTTTCCTCTCCTCTGGATCTTTAAAAGGTTGTAATTCAAGCAAAAATAAAAACATAAAATCCCACCTTTTTTATCGGGTTTTAGTCTGAAGTTACAGATTTGACCTGTGAGATAATGGAGAACCTGAAGACTTGTGACGTTTGGTAACTCATCCTCCAGCATCRCTGTGAAGCTGCTGAATATTTGAAGAGCTGAGAACGTGTGCAGCAGCACAGCGTTCCTACCAGGAAAACAATGAACGGGTTAATGGCCAGAACTGCATCATGCCTGTACGTATTTAGCTGTAATTCTGCAGGAAAAGCGCTCCTCTAAACATAACTTTTAGCTGTCCTAACTGCCTTTAAAGTTGTTAAACCGTCATATGTTGCAAAAAGGCAGATGCTTATGGGCTGCCGTTTGTAAAGTTACAGTCAAAAATTACCACCAATGTTTTTGTTTTAGTCTTTTATAAGAAAAAAAGAACAGATTTATTTTTCAAAGTCAGTTTTTCACCATATGATTCATACATTTAGAAAAGTCATAGTTTATAAACTAAATATTTAACTTGTGACTTAAATATTTAGTTTTGAGCTAAATGTTTAGCTTGCAAGTTAAATGTTTAGCTTGCAAGTTAAATGTTTAGCTTGCAAGTTAAATGTTTAGCTTGCAAGTTAAGTATTTTGCTTGCAAGTTAAATATTTAGCTTGCAAGTTAAATATTTTGCTTGCAAGTTCAATAATTAGCTTGCAAGTTCAATAATTAGCTTAGTTAGCTAGATAGCTAAATATTTAAGTTGCTAGCTAAATATTTAGTTTGTAAGTTAAATATTTAGTTTATAAACTGACATTTATAAATGTTTGAATGGTGAAAACTGACTTTGAAAAATCGGTTATTTTTTTCTTAGACTAAAAAAACAAAAATATTGGTGGTAATTTTTGACTGTAACTTTACAAACAGCACCCTTTAGAAGCTAAGCGATGTTTATTAGCAAAATATCTACTCAGGTCAGCTAACGTTTGGAGCTGACTTAATGCAAGATGGCCGCCACCTGATCAATCTCCAGCACGTTGCATTTACTTAAAACTGTAAACAACCTGTAAAAATCTACTTTAATCAAACTTTCCTCGTGGCCAATCAGTGCAGATGTTTCATGAACAGTAATCAGAAACAGAAATAAATCCCGAACGCGCAGAGATTTAAGAGAACAGACGCTCCACGAAGGGTTAAATCTGTATGTTTTGTTGTCGCAGGAATTTCTCGGTCAGTTTTGTGCCTCTGAACACCGCAGGAAACAACTTTTCCCCGCAGGCAGCATTGTGCACACGAAATATGTTCATTGCAATCAAAAAGTTTCCTGCTTTTCTGAATGCACGGTATAAATAGCAACAAGAACAATTCAAGGATCATAAACTGCAAAACAGGGCTTATGAAAGGATGCAGTTTTTTTGTCCCCACAGGGAAATGCTGCTATAGGTAAGCAAACGTTTCTGTTTACAGCTGCTGGCTTTCAGTTTGTCGAGTCGTGTGAGGAGTGGAGTTATGAGAGCGAGGCGCGCGGCTGCTCTACTGTACGCGGCTAATTTTGGTCTGAGGTTTTGTCCCGTATTTGGGTTTTGGGTTTGCAACAAGCCGCACGCATGCATGCAACGTCTTTTCGGGTCACCGCCACCACAACACAATTGCTGGGTGTGACGAGTTTCTGACTCGCTTCGAGTCGCAGCAGCAGCTGTTTGAGGAGAGCAGAGAGGTCCTGGGTGCACTGAACATCCAGGAGCAAAATGTAAACAGAGTCAAAGTCGTGTTTCTGTTGGCTGCTGGCACTTTACCTGCAGTGAGAGGTTACATGATCACCCAGACGTTGGTAATAGCCCAGTTAAAGCACAGGTGGTGTAAATCCTCCAGCTGACAGGTCAGCTTGCAGATTTCATCCTTAAAGTTCTGCAGCTCCTGAACAGAGCAGCTTCTGTTTTCAAACAGAGCCCACCGTGAAGCCACGTCTCTAACACGTCACGTCTGAGAGGCTGCAACACCGACTGCTTATTAGTCTTACTGCACAGTCAGAGACAATCAGCTTTTTCCCATTTTCTTTCTTTCTCTCTTTTTTCCCCCCAGCCTCTGCTCGGACTCGGTAAGCAGCTGTTGCCAGTGATGATGTGAGCGCAGAAAGCAGATGGTAACACTCAGAGTCAAACAGCTCTCCTAAAGTAAGTGATGACATGCAATTCTTTCCTGGTGATTAGAAGCTACACAACAGAGGGACTACAGTGCATATATGAAACTCTCATGCAATATATGATTATTAGAGGCCTGTAGTTATTTAAACCTCTGATTGTAAATATTAATGACAAGGCCGAGTGACACAAGAAAAAAAACCTTGTAGTGCAGACTGTCTGGCAGCACATTAAGTGTTTCTGCCCTCATACAGTAAGCTGACACAGTAAAGTTACCAGGAAATATTCTGAGCACAGTATTAAAGGRGTAGTGCAGATCTTTTGAAGTGGGGTTCTGTGGAAAGGTCATCGATGTTTTAATGTTTCTTGCTGTAGACTTTGCCTTGAACAAACTTGGGTAATAGAAATAGTTTAATGCATGATTATTGCTTTTCTCAAATGATCACATTATGTTTGCAGGAATTGTGGTTAAAGGTTAAATTATATTATGATTATTGGCAGTATTGTATCATGGTTGAAGCCTGTATCATATCACRGTAAAAGCCTGTATCATGATAAAAGCCTGTATTGTGATAAAAACCTGTATCATCATTAAAACCTGTATTGTGATTAAAGCCTGTTTCATAAAAAAAGCTTGTATCATGATAAAGGCCCGTTTCATATCGTGATAGAAGCCTGTATTGTACCAAAAGCCTGTATCATACGATAAAAAACCTGCATTGTTATAAAAGCCTGAATCATATCTTGATAAGACTTTATCCTACCAAAACCCTATATTATACCATTATAAAAACCTGTATCGTGATATAAACATGTATCGTACCACAATGATACCATGTATCGGGATATAAAACTGTATGATATCATGATAAGACTGTATCATGATGTAAGCATGTATTGTACCACGATAAAACCCTATATCGTGATGTAAACCTGTATCATTCCATGATAAAACAATGTAACATGATGTAAACATGTGTCGTATTACGATAAAACCCTGTATCGTGATGCAAGCCTGTATTGTACCACAATAAAATCTTGTATCATGATGCAAGTCTGTATCACAACACGATAGAATCTTATATCGTGATGTAAGCCTGTATCGTACCACAATAAAACCCTGTATCGTGATGTAAGCCTGTATCGTAACATGATAAAATCTTGTATCGTGACGTGAGCCTATATCGTACCACGATAAAACCCTGCATTGTGAAGTAAGCCTGTATCGTACCATGATAAAACCCTGTATCATGATGTAAGCCTGTATCGTACCAAAAGCCTGTATCGTATCACGATAAAAGCCTGTATTGTGATGCAAGCCTGTATCGTACCAAAAGCCTGTATCGTAACACGATAAAACCCTGTATCGTGATGTAAGCCTGTATTGTACCACAATAAAACCCTGTATCGTGAAGTAAGCCAGTATCGTACCAAAAGCCTGTATCGTACCATGATAAAACCCTGTATCGTGATGTAAGCCTGTATCGTACCACAATATTGTGATGTAAGCCTGTATCTTACCACGATAAAACCCTGTATCGTGATGTAAGCCCGTATCTTACCACGATAAAACCCTGTATCGTGATGTAAGCCCGTATCGTACCACGATAAAACCCTGTATCGTGATGTAAGCCTGTATCGTACCATGATAAAACCCTGTATCGTGATGTAAGCCCGTATCGTACCATTATAAAACCCTGTATCGTGATGTAAGCCTGTATCGTACCACGATAAAACCCTGTATCGTGATGTAAGCCTGTATCGTACCATTATAAAACCCTGTATTGTGATGTAAGCCCGTGTCGTACCATAAGCCTGTATCGTACCACGATAAAACCCTGTATCGTGATGTAAGCCTGTATCGTACCATTATAAAACCCTGTATTGTGATGTAAGCCTGTGTCGTACCATAAGCCTGTATCGTATCATGATAAAAACCTGCATCATAATCAAAACCTGTATTGTATTGTGATAAAAGCCTGAATAACATGACTTTTTGTATGTTAAATGAATCATGTCGTTGGTATTGTGATGCATAATATATTGGCCGCAGACTAGAGATGGTCAATTCTCCTGTGAAGAATAATTTTAAAAAATGAGGTTGTTTTTTATGAGGAGCAGAAAGTGACTGGATTCTGAYTGATGAAGTTAAAATAATATTTTCACTGCTGAGGGAGAATGAGACTAAACTGGCTGAGTGTCAACACAATGAACACAGACACCCACATGGCCCCGCCCAAGTCATACGTGAGAGTCGGCACACAGATTCTTCAGTTTAACACAAACAC
This sequence comes from Austrofundulus limnaeus, assembly GCF_001266775.1. Lineage (NCBI taxonomy): Eukaryota > Metazoa > Chordata > Actinopteri > Cyprinodontiformes > Rivulidae > Austrofundulus > Austrofundulus limnaeus. The sequence goes on along the minus strand of NW_013952838.1, from coordinate 289,113 downwards.
ACACACGACACACACACACAGTAAGGTGGTCCACCTTTATATCATCAGATAGTGATCAGTTCTTTGCACAGCTTCAGATTCATTTTACAGCCGGATCAGATTCAGCTTCATGAGTCATGAAGAGGCGAGAGCTGCTGAACAGTTTACCTACAAGCCGATAAGATGCTAAAACACCTGAGTGACAGTGGAGCTGCTGCACTGAGAGGAAAATAAGCCTAAATGATTTGAGACGACTGGTTTCCTCTCCCTCTGTCTCCCTGTCTTCTCCTCTTTTCTCTCACGCATGCAGATTTAGAGGTAATCCGACTCTAAACACCACCCTGAGGGCTGCCTGTGGGACTAAATCTGTATAAATTCTGGTGTAACACGACCCATGGAGAGAGACGCAGCACCTCACTCCTTCACACACAAGCTGCTTCAAGCCTGAAGTCACTGAGAAGGTGATAAAAGTCGAAGACAGTTTGTACAAAAAAAAAAAAGGTACAATGCGAGAGGCAGCTGAACTTAACAAACATGTTGGAATGACACTAGAATTAGACACTTTTTGGTTTAATTCTTTGCATAAATGAATCCGTATGTTTAAAGCTTTGTCACTTTAAAGCACAAAACTCACAGGAACATCATTCTGTTATTAATTTAGCCTTGAAATGTAAATATACAACAGAATGAAGCTGTGCAGGCTGCTCTTGTTTTTAAAGGGAYGGTCCTGAATTTCTGAAGAGWTTTAGAGAGAGGTCCTGAAACAAKWAATATCTTACCTGATAAKACAAAGTTTAAATCTGAACGGAYGGAAATATAAACCTATTTTTTTCACTGAGCTGTGAAGCAAATGCATACTTTTYACTGAAGCTTTGGTCTGAACTCTTGGTGAAATTTGCACAAATGTTGACTTTTTAAAAATGCTTTTGGGATTACAGAAACTGAACAGCTGAGCAGGCACCCGTAGTGACTCTGACACTGTTTTCAGGGAGGAATTTGAAGAGTTTAAAATTCCCGAGACTTGCCAGAGGTAACTGAGTGTCCTTGCAAACATTTTGAGASATTTTCGAAACATTTTGGTAAAATTTTTGCAACAAACCGGTCAAACCCTGGCTTCTGAGAGGAACTGAGACTAAAAAAAAAGGGTCATTTCTTAAATTTTTACATTAATTTGTGACAAATTGGAGTCTTGTCTGAAAGTTAAAGCATTTTTTTCCCAAAGCAATGCTATCTGAAACAGGTAAGATGCTGTCTGTTAACTACAGGGCTCTGTGCTATCTGCAGTAAGCTGCTGCAGTTTGAAGGTAATCAGGTGTTTCTGCCTCGTGAACTTCTTTATTTTGATTTTTTTTATGATGATGATGATGATAAAGTCGCGGATGGATGAAAAGCACCAAACAGGACCCCCCCACCCCCACCCCCCGCCTCTCGTGCGTCCTGCAGCCGGTCTTACCTGCAGGCTGGGCGGCAGGTTTGTACCCCTTCTCGTTGGTGCAGACCCCCCTGCCGTGGAGCAGCGCGTGCAGGGGCTTCTCCTCGCCGCTCCGGGGCAGGCAGCGGAGCCCCTTGGTGCAGGTCCCGGTGTAGACCCCGCACGCCTGCCCCTCGGTGAGCGCGCACGTCAGGCAGCAGCCGCAGCCGGGCTCCTTCACCAGCTGGCAGCTGACCGGCACCGGGGGGCACATGGACAGAGCCTTGTCGTCACAGGGCTCGCAGGGCACGAACGAGCCCCAGGACCGGGACACCCCCAGGATGAAGGTCACCAAGAGGCAGAAACTCCCAAACATCTTCAGCTTGGAGCATAAAAAGCCCGGAGAGGCTCGGAGGAGGAGGAGGAGGAGGAGGAGGAGGAGGAGGAGGGAGCTCTGATGGACAAAGTCTGTCAGATAATCCGATTTTTACAGTTAAAGCCAAGTCTTTATCCAGGAGCTGCTATCTGCTGAGAAACATGAAGAAAGCCTGGCTTTTCTGTCTGCACAATGAATTAAACACCAAGAAATGTGCTTTTTTATTATTCTTATTTCTGAAGTAAGGTCCTCTGAAGCTGCAGGAGCAAAAACAAGAAGGATCAAAAACCAAAGAAGTTCTGTCCGTTTCAGAGTCAGGTCTTCTGTACTTTCTCCTGCACAAGTTTCCTGAGCAGACTGATCAACTGGAGACCTGCCTGCCTTTTTAAAAACATGCAGCCAAACCCCCAAACAGCAGGAGAAGGGAGGCGCACTTGTTCCACAGCCTGGCAGGAGGCCAAACTGCTTCTTCTTTTTTTTTTTTTCCTCCTGCAGGAGGAGGAGGAGGAGGATCACTCTTTCACCCCTGATGTCAACCAGGAGCAACACAAAACATTCCTCCAAATCTGCAGAGCTTTATTTACAAAACCCAACAAGTTCTGCTGCTGATCCTGACAGAACCAGGCAGAGCTGCGGAGCTCGCAAAGTAAAACACGTTGGTTTTCTAACTTTAGCAACGTTTTATAAGAAGTAAAGTACAAAGCAAGTGTTTTGCACATGATATTTAAATCAGTTTCAAATAGAAACACTTGTTAAAGTGACAGGAAGCACGTGTTCATGTGATTTTTGAAGCAACATGAGAAGTTTGAGCCGATTCATCACAATTTATTTTCATTTTTTACTTAATTCAAGCTCAATGTTACATTTCTGAAGCTTCATTGTTTAAGTTTAGTGAACTTCTGTGACTTCTGATACAAAAATCAGTTGTGAACAAGGAAACTGATTCTTTGTGCAGGGGCGGTTTTAAGGGGGGGTTAAGGGGGGCAGCTGAAACTAAATTATACCTTTCACCTCAGTAGCTGCCATACTCAGAAGGAACTTAACATAATTTTATACTTTTTATCACCTCTGAGAGTTACCATCTTCTAAAATTCATCCTAAATCATTAGTTTAGTTTTTATTTACTCAAAAACAAAATTAGTATCTGTCATCAGTCCTGAGAGTTTCCCTCGTCTCAAACAGAATCAAGTTTCACAGATCAAAACGTTCAGCTCCTGATGATGGACGTCTGTTTGTAACTTAGAAACTTAATTTTACTTAATTTACAAATATTTTCTCCAGAGAACTGAGATTTTTTCACTTACTGCAAAAACGTTCTTTTAAATCCACCTCTGTTTCTCTTCTTTAAGCCACTTTTAGCTGATTCTGCTACTTTTAGCATCACAGATAACAAGTGAAGTCAGTGCTTTTCTTTAGTTACAGTTTTTCTTTTAATGAATGCTTATTTAAGGGTTTAAATGGCAAACGTCTCAGGTTTGACCCRAGGGTAGCAGRAGGGTTTGCTGTCTAGTATAATTCATGCATAGCTGACAAATAACCAGAATGCATGAAATGAAGTTGAAAAGTAAATGTTTCCTGCAACAATAATGGAATATTGTGCCCTAAACCCCCCCCCCCCCCCCCCCCCCCCCCCCCCCCCCCCCCCCCCCCTGTGAGCCTGCAGCCTGCAGAGCAGCTGACTGAACTCATCTGAGTCGAATCTGAGAAGGTTTCCACAGCAGCTCTGAACATTTCTACTCTCTGGATCAAGTTTTGTTTAAAATCTGAATTCTTCTTCTCAGACGGCCACTAGGAGTCGCTGTTATCAGTGTTAAACTCTGCAGAGGAGCAAGCTCTGTTTTTAGTTTTGAAATGACAAATTGACACATTTTCAGCTTTAAACTCGAAGTTGTTTCTATGAAACGAATTAAACTTTTCTGGTTTTTCATAGAATCAGAGAATAATTCACTAAAAACGATCCTGTTTCTGATCTTTTCTTTTGTACTTTTAGTTTATGTTCTTTTCCCAGTTTCCTTACACGATTTTCCCACTTTGTGCCTTTTTTTATGTATATTTTCTTCTCCCTTGGAGCATTCCTGCCTCAGTGATGTCACCTCCCTCCGTGTTGCTCCGGAGCACAAACATCTTGAGACYGAGCGGAGTTCTTTTGCCAGAGTTTGACACAAAGGGACAGAAATTGCACAAATTGAAGTGTGATGAGTCAGTGGTCCTTCCCAGACCAAAAAAGGAGTGGCCGAGTCCCGGAGGACATTAATCTGAGCTACTTTAGCGATAATAATGAGGAGATTAGGACAATAAAACAGCGGGGGTTAGAGATGCAGCTCAGCGGAGTGAGTGTGAACAGATGAAGCAGGAAGTACACCGAACACTTCACCGTCTGAGGGAACTTCATGTTCCAGCTCCGTTCTTCAGCTCTGTTGCTCCACGCAAATCCCAAATCCCCGCGGATCTGTTCATGCATCAATCCATCTGTTCCTCCCTCCCTCCCATTCAAGCATCAGTCTGACTTAAAGGAGCACCGGCGAGGTTTCCAGTTGCTCCGAAGAGCAGAAAAAAAATTAAATCCTGTCCCGTTTGGTGTTTTGGTTTCTAACTTTTCAAATGTTCATCGGAGCAGCTTTAGTCCAAGTCTGAGAGGATTAGAGCAGCAGAAGCTTTAAAACACGCTGAAATTTTTCTTTCACTAATACACATGTCAAACTTAAGGCCCGTGGGCCAAATGTGGCCCGCCACAACATTTTATGGGGCCTGCGGGAGATTTAAAGATGCATTTGTGTGAAAACAAGTGCTTTAAAGCCAGAAATGACCAAATAAAATTAAATCTCCCATCATGCATGTCGATATGCCACCATGAGGTGAAGCTGCACAGGGTTCACAAATACATATTTTGTGTAAAATATCCTTTTGCATTTTTGCCATCTACTTCAGCTGGACTGGATTTCCCATTTATGAGTCGTAAATTTAAACCAAAACACTCTTTACAGTAGGAATTCCCTGTAGGAAAGTGGGAAAGTTCAGAGATCAAGACGGCAGCTACTCACAACTCAGCTGTATTTGTTTTATCTATTATACTTTAGTCATTCGTATGCTGTACTTTTTTTTATTAGAGGATGTGTTAAAATGCTGTTTCTATACAGGAAATACCAGGTAGAGCTCAGTTAGCAACTGTTAGCGGTGCTCAGCTGTAATCAGGTGAGGAATGTGATGTTTTGTGTTTAACTGAAGTAAATTACAACCATAATGCTCATTTGGCCCTTAAATGAGTTCTGCTCTAAAATATATTCGTGTAAGTAGAAAATGTTCCCACATTATGAAATAGCCACCAATCAAAAGTGATAAAGTTTATCATAAAATCAACAAGACTTCTTTTTTCATCTGGATTTATATATTTTCCAGTTCAAACAGAAACTGTGGTGTTCTGATGTTTGAAACATCAGTGAGTTGCTCAGTTTTTCTTGGTTTAGTTGTTTGTCAGGGACCACGTGGAAAAACATTAAACTCATTTAAGTAAAACTATACCAGATTACAGCTATCAGATAATTTTGTACCTGCAGCCCTGTGGAAGTTAAAAAGTACATACATTAAAGTTAAAAAATAAATAACAGAACAGAAACAAGTGCACATTATGAGCTTACATACAAATCACTCTCACTCTTGAGGTGTGTTTGGGGTCTTCATAAGCTGTGTTTCCATTGACCATGAAAATGCACAAATTAGAATTTCTAAAATAAATTTGCTCAATRGAAACACGTCAGTTTCGAAAAAAAATATGTTTTTCGACAATGTTTTTGCACTAGGATGAGGTGTTTTTTCGGCCGTATCAAAATTGGTGTTTTTCGCAAAACTGCAATGGAAACAYTTTTTTCACATCACAGGAGTCACGTGATCAACAACCGTCTGTTTCTACTGGTGAAAAAGACGATGATGAAGAAGATAACAGGAAGTAGAAGTAGTAGTAATATCACAGAAGTAGTATAAAATAGAAAACTCACCGACTACAATTTCCCAAAAACACAGCATACGTAGCCGCTCCCAAGTAGGGACTTGTCTCTGGAAAGCCTCGATAAAAGACGCCGACGTCTCCTCTGATGATGAGCGCTAGTGTCGTGGTAGCAACATGCTACGTGTTTACATCCATCGCTGCCATGTTTGTAATGACTTATCATGAGAACAAACGTATTCAGGCGTGACTTTAATAACATTTATTACTTAATGGAAACACTGCAGTTGTGAAACTGTTTTTTCAACATTAACACAACATCGACAAAGTTTTGCGCACATTTACAATGGAAACACAGACTCTGACTCGATCATAGCTAACATGCTAATCATAGCTCACATGCTAATCATAGCTAACATGCTAATCATAGCTTAGGTATTCCCTCCAGGCGGGGCTGTGGTGTCATACTTTTTGTTTTTGTAAACTGAACTGTTTTTACAACTTGAACTTGTTTTAGTGGAGGATGGACTGCTTGAARGGTGTTGCCCATCTCAAACGGTTAACGAGCCGAGCTCCAGCCAATCAGAGCGCTCTCTCCATTATCAGCTGGTATCTGTTCTGTCTTGGTGTCGTTTAGGTTGGATGGTCAAATTACAGGAAAACAACTGATTTCCATTTCGAATTTCATTTTTCTTAATTGGTTTTCAGTTGGTCCWTAAAACCTGGAGCCACTGCTGGCTTTAATTCAGCTGAAACCCAACAGGAACGTTTTGCTGATTTAACACAAACACCAACGATCTCTGCCGAACACACAACACGCTCCCTCACACGACTCCATGCACGTGTTGCATACTGCGCATGCTTCGTGCGCRCGCAGGTGTATTTGTGCTTCGCATCTCCAAGGATGGGAAATAACGAGCGGAGAATGCAGCGCCGAACTTTTCCTGTTGCACTCCGTCAAGTCGTCGCCTAACGTACACACACGAGCAGAGAGCGATACACAAACAGTGTCAGGCGCACAAACAGTCCCATTACCAAGGACACACAGAGGTGTTGTTGTGTAAATCTGTAGGAAGCAGACAGCTCGGCTCCACGGGCCAACCTTCAGCTCTGCCTGCTCTGTGTCATTTCGGCTGCGGAGCAGAACTCGGTGTTTAGCTGAAAGAGCCAAAAATGATGACATGAAGATCTGCAGCTGACAGGAAGTGATCTGCAGCTGACAGGAAGTGTTGGAGCCACAGGGTGGATCTGGTGACACTGCAGCAGCTAAAACCTAAAATTTAAACAACTGTAGCCATAAGCTAAATTAGCAATTCTGCAGCTAAAAGCTAATTTAGCAAAGCTAGGCTAAAACTTGAAACAACAAWTCGGGAGCTACAAATGTGAATTAGGAAAAAAAGTCACTTAGTTGAAATTTAGTTGCAGTCTAAAAATTAAAAGGATAAAAACAGAAGCTAAAGGTAAAACTTAGCAAAGCAGCAGCTAAAATCTAAAATCATTAAACCCCAGCTAAAAGCTAAATTTAGCAAAGCCTTAGCTGAAACTTGAAACAACAAATTGGGAGCTACAAGCATAAATTAAGAAAAAAGTCATTCAAAGCTGAAAATAGCAAAGCTGTCTTTAAAAGCTACAAGGATAAAATAGTAGCTAAATGTAAAACTTGGCAAAACATCAGCTAAAACCTAAAATAATGAAATTCTAAAATTGGAATTGCAAAAATAGAATTTAATGTACAAAGTTATGAATAGCTGAAATTAGCACAGACATAGCTAAAAGCTAATCACAGCAGGTTCTAAAACTAAATGTAGCTAAAACTCAAAATTAAACAAATGTACTTAAAAAGTTAAAAATGAAATCAATGACTAAAGGCAAAGTTGATCAAAACAGTAACTAAAAGCTAAATGTAGCAAAGCAGTAGCTAAAAGATAAAATTAACAAACCCTAGCTAAAAGCTAATAGAATATAATTCTGCAGAGAGCTTAAATTACAAAAAACAGAGACTATAAGATAGAAAACTCCAACTAATGACAAAAATTAGCACAGACATAGCTAAATGCTAACCGCTAACTGGTTATAAAAAGTAGCAAAATGGCAGCTAAAACCTAAAGTTACACAAATATAGTTAAAAGCTTAAAAGAAAATTAGTAGCTAAAAGCAATTTTTGTCAAAACAGTAACTAAAAACTAAATGTAAAAAAACAGTAGCTAAATGACAAAATTAGCAAACGGTAGCTAAAGGCTAATAAAATAAATTTCTCTAAGTTTAAATTACGAAAACAGAAGCTATAATGTACTTGTACAAAATTTTTAATAGCTAAAACTAGCACAGGGCTATCTAAAAGCTAATTACTGTTTAAATGTAGCAAAAATACAGCTAAGTTTAGCTTAAAATAAAATAAGCTAAATTGTAGCTAAAAACTTAAATTAGAGAAGAGCTGGTCAAAATAAAGTTTCTAATAAAATCCAAGAAATGAACAAAAGTCAAACTTCTGTTTTTTACAGCAGTTTTCCTTAAATCTGTGTAAAAATGTGAAAATCCTGGTGAAACCAAACAGCTGTTGTGTCTGTGAGAACTTTGCACAAACAAAATGGAGAAGAGGAGTAAAAGCTCCTGAACTGTGAGGTGGACTAACATTGAGCAGCTTGGTTTGTTCCTGAAAGGTTTCTTAAAGCATCCAGTGCTTCATGAGATATTTTGCTAACAGGCAGTCAGATGTGTTGACCTGGCATCTCWGAATAAACATTTTAAAATCGATTAAACTTTCCTGAATTGTGCAGACAAATCGTTTAATTCRTGGAAAGGTGAGAAATGTTCAGCTGGCTCCGGGGGGATCGGGTCTCCTCGCGGTTGAAAGCGTTGCYATAGTGAACCCGTAAACATGGTCAGTTTCTGGCCCCGGGTTTGGGTCGACCCCGGCTGGCGGAGGCCTCCCTCGTCCTGTAATATGAGTTGGTGCGAGGGGCTTATCTGGGGCTGGTGCGGACCCTCTGGGGTCTTTTTATAGAGCGTCAAACCCAATCGAAGAACAGGATCTGTCAGAAAAACTAACTTTATTTTACGTTTCACCAAGTGGAGGAGGATGGGTTTTATATTAGTTTTGTTTTGATTGTTCTTGATAAAGCTCCTGAAACAAGCCTTCAGCTGAGCTGCATGAAACGACGTCCCGGCAGCGGTTGGACGGGTTTTTTACTGAACTGCAGCCGTAAAAACGCTGCTTCTTTATGTGAGCTCTGCAGGTTTGTGATTAAAGAGTGGGCTTTAAATTTTGATTTTGGTCAAGGCTCCAGTTTTCGCTGCAGCTCTAGCGAGTGGACACGGAGGCTTTTGCAGAGTATATAATTACATAGTAAATTATTCAGTAGGTCAAAACCAAAACATGAAGGCTTTCATTTTTTAAACCAGCGTACGGGGAAGCCTCTGCCAGCGGAGAGGAGGAAAGGGGAAAARGATGGAACTTTTTCGCCATAACTGGAGGTGATTTCTTGTTTTATGGAAACAAATAAATTTTAAATCTCGTTTCTTTAGTTTTACGTTCATTCTCACCAACAAAACTGAACGGAGCACGTAACATTTTCGTCTGACGGGAAGTAAACGTGTGGATTAGTTTCGTCTCTGACGGTTCTGGCTGCAGCCCGGTTCTGTGGAAGCAGATTGTTTCCTCTGATATTAAACTCCTCGTGCATCACCGAGGGTCATTTCTCAGCGAGGAGTTGTTCACAAAGTCTGGGTTYGATTTAAAAACGTTGGTGACTCGTTTCAGGTTGATTACTTTGGATGAACTCGGCTGGAGYAAATTATTTCAACCAATCAGAGGAGAGAGAGGAAGCACCACCTGTTTTCTAATCAGGTGGAGTTTATAAATAACACATGGGGTTAAGATAATAAGAGACTGTTTTTAGACTTGAGCTCATGCATATATGCTATGGCAARCCTTTTTTACATAAAATCAGCTTCATTGTTCCAGATATTTAAAATTGAATCATTAAGATGTTTCTAACCAGAGATGTTGTGACTTTTACGTCACTGATTCTGGACTTGAATTGGACTTGACCCTCTTTACGTGAAAATACTGGTTTATTTTTTACATGTCTTTATTTTGATGGTTCCTTTTTTTTTTTACTGTCGAGGACTTGAGCAGAGTTTGGGTCAGGTCAAAGGTCCAGGGTTCCACAAGTCCTGACCTTTCTAATGAGTGCAATGTGATCCAGCTGGGTCAGCAGTCAAA
>NW_013952838.1:271682-275888 GCF_001266775.1 Austrofundulus limnaeus | reverse complement strand
GTCTACCAAGGACCCGGCCCACCTTGATCGGGTAGTCTGGGTCCTCCGGAGGACCTGCCTGTCGTTTTGGACACAGCCCATATATGAATTAGCTCAGCGCTACACATTCTCCTCTCGTCACTGAGGTCCTCCATCCACATGACCGAGAGGGGTACACAAAAATGACTCAACCTGTAACTGAAAATATGGATGAAGGGCCTCAGTTTAGCTCGTTTGTTGCGCTAACGCCGGGCTAATACATATAACGCAACCTATCCACGTCATCATTTACCCAGAATGCTTTGTGTGTAAATAAAATGGCCCCGTCCGTGTTAAAATATATTTTTGAAAATTATAAAAACTGAACAGCCAATGGTATGTTTACAGTCTTTATTTTACAGATAAAATATATGTTTATCAGATAAAATATATGTTTATCAAAAAAAGTCTAATGTTACAACTAATCGAGGATCCCTTTAAAGTGCGTTCCAGCAGCTGTGGGTTTCCTGCGGTCTGACGTTGGGTAAAAACTGACACTCGTGCTAAAAGTGGAGACAGACGACGGTTTTCTCCTCCGGCTCAGATCAGGATCGATAAATAAAACGAAGCACAGTTTGTTTCTCAAAATAACCGAACCCCWTTGTGGTTTTCTGGAAGCGCTCCACATTCTTACCAGGTCATTTTTAATTGTATTTATTTATTATTACGACGTCGTGTTTGCAGCTTTTACAAGGCTGATTAAAAACTGTGGAAATGGTCTGGCCTGAGTGAGCACGCTGATTTATTTGTGCACACCTGTGGTGGTCGAGCAGTWAAAGGTTCACATCTGGAGGTTTAAGACTTAATTAAAGAGTGGACAGACTTTCTCAATTTGTTAAAGTCCTTTAACTTCGTCCACACGCCTGAAGTAACTCGATATCTGTAAAACCAACCAAATGTTTTTGCTGAGACTGATTAGCTGTGGCAGCCATCTTGAAATGCGCACGTTTGAAAACAATGAGCCAAAACATTACGACCACCACCTTTATGCCTCGTCCGCTTCAGCTTCATTATCCTCCCTCCGACTCGTGGAAAAACCACTTGGTGTGTTTATKAAAACGCACGTTGCTCACATTAAAGTTGTCTTTTCATGCCAGGCGAGTTTTAAATACATACCATTTTAATGATGCCAAACCTTTGGCAGAACGAGGAGCAATTATTTATCTGAATACGTCTCATTTGACCATCTTCCAGCCCTCGGTCGCCTCATAAAGCAGCTGGTTCTGGAGTGATGTCACCTTCATAAACAGCTGATTTAAGAAAGAACAGATTGCACAACCTTTTATTGAGGCGACCTCCAGCACAGCGCGTTGTGTAATATCACTCTCCCATAACACTTTTTATTTTGTTGCACAGTAATTTGTCATGARCCTGAGAGAAACTGATGAAAATTTTCAAAAAATGAATGAAATCAAGCATTTTCATGATATTTTTATATATATATTTGCTTTTTATTCAGCTAAAACTTCAAAATGATTATTTTCTTTTCACGAGGCGATATCTGCTGCATCAAACGACGTCATGTTTGACCCGCTGCTCGATCAGATGCTCGCTGCAGGGACGTTATCAGATTCAGATTARCATCCACCACTGCTCCCTTTCACTGCGTTTTACCAGCCCAACTGTCGAGCATCTCGTTCCTTTCTGCTCTGTGGTTTCTCAGGAAAACAGAAACATTTTTCAGCGACGTGTCATCTTATCGTCCGGATCTGACTCGAAGCACGGAGGAAAGATGGCGTCTGTGTCGTGTTTCAGCCTGTTCTTTTATATTTGACTGCCCAGCCGGTTAGAGTGACTCTTGAGTTTTTATTTTCCCACAGTGCTCACTGAATCAGAGGGATTTTACTGTTATCTTCATAAATAACTGAAATACTGAACTACAACGGAGSTTTCTGATGTACTTTACTGTCAGAAAAATTAACTTAAAGTTGGAATTCTGACCTGGAAAATCTCAACCTCAGAATCCACTAACTTTTCAAAATGTAATGAAACTGCTCTAAAACTGCATTATGTAATAAATGACATAATTTGAAATAAGTCTTCAACACATTTTGTAATTCACGCAGCCACATTAATGTATTAATAACATTACATAATGCAGCGATTGTTACAAAATACAGTGGTTACTCTTTTTAGAAATGATAATGTAATAATTTAATAATAAACGATCACAAACTAGTGCTTCTGTTCATCCTAATCAATACACTTGTAATAATGATCATGTTGCAGATACTAATGTGTTACTATTACTAACATTTAGCTAGCTGCCTAAATATTTAGGTTGCAACTTAAATATTTAGGTGGCTAGCTAAATATTTAAGTTTCAAGCTAAATTTTTAGCTCAAAACGAAATATTTAAGTTAAATATTTAGGTGGCTAGCTAAATATTTAAGTTTCAAGCTAAATCTTTAGCTCAAAACTAAATATTTAAGTCAGAAGTTAAATATTTAGCTTGTTAAATATTTCATTTGTAAGTTAAATATTTAGTTTATAAACTGACATTTATAAATGTATGAATATGGTGAAAAACTGACTTTGAAAAATAAATCTGTTTGTTTTAAAAGGCTAAATTAAACAAAAATATTGGTATTTTTTGAATGTGTAACTTTACAAATGGCACCACATTTCCGTTTGTTTTTTCAAACACAGGTTAACATTTTTCTGAAATCCAATCAGTTAAAAACATCTGTTTACGTCATCGTCTGCCTTGAACATCCTTTAGTTTAATACAGAGGAATCTGGTTGTGAACTGGCAACTAAATGATGAGAAGTTTTCTATTTATCATTCAAAGTTTCAAAGATTAAATGCAACATGATAATTATAAGTCTATTTATTAGGATTATGATTGTTTGTTACATTATTACAAAATGCTGCGTTATCTGCTCTGCACATGAAAAGTGGTGATAGTTGCAGAAATAGTTATGTGAGTAGATAAATCACATTTATTGTTACATTGTTTGAATGGATTATATCATCTTGCTAATATGCTAATGATTAGCCCGATAACTGAGCACAACAAACTGGCTAAAAATGGGTGATTCTTTCCTTTAGCGGGTCGTCTCCTGTTGGTTTTGTTTGCTTTCTGCACCTACAGACTGAAATAATCAAAGCASAGTTTTAGTCCATTAATGCTGCAAGTTTAGACGTCTGTCCTGCTTTATTTATTGTTGAGGAATTTAATTTAAACTTGCAGCGGCCGCTCCACATTAAATGTCTCCAGTTTGTTTAAACATCAGTAACATCAAACACCGGACACGCCACAGACACAACAGACTTGTTAATTGGGTGACACATTTCAGTTTATTGCTCCTGTTTTCTCTGACAATTATCTTTTTTTTTCTTTGTCTACAGAGATTTACTGCCCCATTTGCTTTGATTTGTTTTATTTTTTCTCCTCTAATAAATGGTCAGTTCCTGTTTTTATGTTCCAGGACATWAATAAAAAATATTTAAAAAGGAGGAAGCGACAGAAAGGGAGAAAGTGCTTTACGTGTTTTTCCTGTAAAAGTTTTACGATCGTGTCCTCATCTCCCAAAGATCTTCAGTTTTGTGATCAATCAAGTGAAACTCATCTGAAACGCGATGACACGTTTTGTAAAAATAGGAAGAATCAGAGAAGATTGATACGACAGAGTTGTCCAGCTGGTCTGGAAAAATCATTTGAGTTCTGAGTTTCATAATAAAAACAGCCCCGCTGAAAACATCTGCACCATATGGAAAAGAATAACTCTGGTATTTGTCTTTCTGTGAAGACACTGATGCAGCTGCAGATGATTAAATCAAAGACAGAAGAAAAATCTGTTAATGATAAGTGCAGAGCAAAAATCAGTACAAAATAACTAAAAAAAATACAAGAATAGGAAATGTGAATTTAAACTATGTAAATAATATTTTGCACGAGTCTATATGAAAATACTAGAAGTAAGGCGAAGCGGTTTACAAGGAAGGTGAAGCAGTTTACAGGGAAGTAAAGTGAAACYGTTTACAAGGAAGTAAGGTGAAGCAGTTTACAAAGTAAGGTTAAACTGTTTACAAGGAAGTAAAATGAAACATTTTATATGGAAGTAAGGTGAAACGGTTTACAAGGAAGTAAAGTGAAACAGTTTACAAGGAAGTAAAGTGAAACAGTTTACAAGGAAGTAAAGTGAAACAGTTTACAAGGAAGTAAAGTGAAACAGTTTACAAGG
>NW_013952838.1:258918-270452 GCF_001266775.1 Austrofundulus limnaeus | reverse complement strand
GGTGTACAAGGAAATAAGGGGAAACGGTAAAGTGAAGCAGTTTACAAAAGTGAAGCTGTTTACAAGGAAGTAAGGTGAAGCAGTTTACAAGGAAGTAAGGGGAAACGGTGTACAAGGAAGTAAGGGGAAACGGTGTACAAGGAAGTAAGGGGAAAGGGTGTACAAGGAAGTAAGGGGAAAGGGTGTACAAGGAAGTAAGGGGAAAGGGTGTACAAGGAAGTAAGGGGAAACGGTAAAGTGAAGCAGTTTACAAAAGTGAAGCAGTTTACAAGGAAGTAAGGGGAAACGGTGTACATGGAAGTAAGGGGAAAGGGTAAAGTGAAGCAGTTTACAAAAGTGAAAAGTGAAGCAGTTTGCAAAAGTGAAGCAGTTTGCAAAAGTGAAGCAGTTTGCAAAAGTGTAAAGTTTGCAAAAGTGTAAAGTTTGCAAAAAAGTAAAGTTTGCAAAAAAGTAAAGTGCAACTGTTCACATGGAAATAAAGTGCAACAGTGTACAAAAAAGTGAAGTGGAACTATTTACATGAGTCTAAAGCAACTTTTCTTGAAGGAAAGTGAAGCAATTTACATGGAGGTGAGGCAAGTCACCAGGCTGTGAAGCAATTTACTAAGAAGTGAAGTGAAATAGTTCACAAGAATATGAAGCAACTCATAAGGAAGTAATGTGAAGCAGTTTAGAAAGTGAGTCAAGTTATCAGGAAGTGAAAAGAGTTATGATGGTTTTCATCCACTTCTATGGTTGTATGCAACAGAAAAATCATCAAAAAACTGCAACAAACAAACGCCTCACTATTCTCAAGTTGGCAATATTAATGAGATTCTCATGTCTGTTTAAATGTTTATTTTCCTGGAGAGTGGGAAGCTCTTCATTAACACAGATGGGTGGATCAGAAGGCCAGACAGCCATGTTCTCACCACACAGTAATTTCAACCAAACACAAACTGTTTCCCTGCAGTCTGACAGCAGAGTGAGAGTCCAGTTAAGTTGGACGTCGCTCCACAGTTAACTCTGATGAGTTACTCGAAGAATCGTAGACGTCGTTGCACTCTAGCTGTCTCTTTGTGTGTCCTGCGACCCCTCCCTCCCTCGGTTTGGACTCGTTAATTCCTGCAGGCTGGTTCCACCTCAACACACCATCGGTCCAGGACAAGGCTTTGTTCTGTGGGCGGGGCCGGGCTGGAGGTCTGTGTGTGGGCTGCTGTCTTTAACTGCAYTGACAAATTTTAAGAAACTTTGTTTAGCTGGAACTCATTGTGGTCACTGACCCTTTTGTGTTCTCCACAGAAAGGCAACGCTGCGACGCCGCCTTAATGGCAACCCGTCACCATGGCGTTTGCCGTTTGCTTTGTCAGGCTCCGTCACCACAATGTGGGGAGCAGCGACGTTAAAGAATGACTCCTTCTTTAGTGACATCCCCAGGACTGTAAACCTGTGAATCAGGCTTTTCCCAGCTTTCAGGCGTCATTTGGTTTCCAGAAATTCAGGTCTTTGTTGCCCTTTTTTTTTTTAGATAAAAGCTGAAGTTTCAGAGCAGGCCTCCTTCTGATTATYGTAGCTTCACTGCTTTATTTCCTCTTAGATTTTATGATGTGTCACTGCCAGTGGTGGGCACCAGTCCACTAGAGCGCAAATCCGCTAATTGCGGACCTAAATATTTTGTTTGCGCTTTAGCGGTCTTACTAATTTTTATAATTCATGATCAGATTTGTGCTTTCTAAAATTAAAATGCTAATAACTAATTATCTACCAGTCATCATTATCTTGAACAGTGGAAGGTATGACTGTCAATGAATCACAACACGTGAGCTATCCACCAGCACCCCTCCCAGATATACACACTTATTGGAAACTTATACATCCTTGCTGACTGTTGCTTTGGGTCATAGTTCTCATTTCCCACAATGCTTTGTGTCTGCTTACGTAGCAGGAAGCCAATGTTTAGAACTCCCTGTCCCAGCAAAAACAGTTAACGTTTGTAATCCATGCTAAAATTTTGTATGTATTGATTTATTTTACTTTACAATCAGAGCTCCTTTAAAAAAAGTTTAAATGTTGGAGCTCAATACTTGACATAATTGGTCGAAGCAATCGGCCAACAGGGTTAGACAGACATCTAGTGGTCAACTGGAGCAACTACATGGAAAACTTTAGTTTCCCGTCACAAATCAAATCCGTCATGTACCCAGAATGCATCGCTTCAGTTTTCCAATAAACAGTTTTAAAATTACTTTATTGATGCTTCTTTAATGAAAAATCTACAACAAACAAAAGAAAAAAAGAATTAGCCGAACTAGCAATCCTCAACAACTTTTTAATTTTTACACCAGGAGCCAAAGTTCTGTTTCAGGAAATCACATCCCCAGCAATCGGCACTTGTATTTAAGCTGTACAAGGRTTCATACACCGCTAGTTGTTAGTGTTGTACATACAGTATATTGTATATGAATTATTGTCAGCTAGTAAGCGTCAAATTCAACTTGCGCTTTAAAATTAGCTTCCGCTAGTTCTATGGTATAAACCTTTTATGAAGTTGCGGACCTAAATATTTTCATAAGCGTTTCAGAAATTGCGGAGCTAATTTTTGGAATGGCGCTGCCCACCACTGGTCACTGCTAACAGCAAGCCAGGAAATCCTGAAGCTCCTTGGAGTCTTATTTACTCYTGAAAACATCAGTTCTTGTTTTTACTGYTTTCATATTTGAAGAGCCAGGATTTAACCGTTGTTAAGCACAGCGAGGATAATTCGATGCTTTTACCCTTTTGGATCTTCCAAAGCTGTAGAGGCAACAAACCAAAATGCACAACAAAGATGGAAGAACGTTGAGAAAATATTTAAAAAAGGTTAAATCTTTATGCAATAGCTGCTGTTATACTCTTTGAGTAAACTTATTTTGTAGAAATTCTTTTAAAAAACAGCTTCCGACTCAGCTATTTTATTACAGAAGCATATTTCTGCAGGAAGTGCTACAGCTAGCCGCTGCTGCCACCAGTGTTTGCCCTCTCAAACCAGTGGGGAGCTGCGCGTAAACGAGCGTGTCGTGTCGGGGAACTGTGGGAGGAAAGGGAAGCTTGTGGAGAAAGGCAGCGAGGCGTGTTGGAACTCCCCACAGAGGCGTCCTGGCCAAGACTGGCAGCAGGAACCTGCGTGTTCTCAGCCTCGAGTGCTGAACTCAGCACCGACATGCTGCTCGGAACAACTCATCATCGTTTTAAAACCCCAACGTCTGGCTGCGTTTCATACATCTGAAACAAAACGCTTGATTTGATGTTTGAGCCAACGTTTTTTTGGTTTCTTGTSATCAAATAGGAATGTATTTCTTCCTGAAATCCAGATTATGATGCCTCCGTTATGACCCCCAGGAGGAATATTAACAATGTTTTTGAAAGAAAAAATTGCTCCATTGCTCAGTTTTCATGGTGTGGCTGTTGTAGAGCACCTGTTAGTTGCACCTTTTATTCCCCGGCGTTCAGATGATGCAGCACAGTGGCGTCACTAGGCTTATTTTAGGGGGGCTGGAGCCCCCCTAAAATATTTTAAAGCCCCCCCCCAAATTATTTTGGTGTAAAAAATATTAATTTTTTTTACAAAAACTGATTAAGATGTGGTCAGAATAAATAACCATTTAATATTTCATTATTAAYTAAAATATATGATCATAAATCTGTCAGTTTCCCTTTAATTTATAGTGTAAGGTAGAGATCCTCTTTGGTGCGTTGTTCTCCGATCCGTTCCACTTGTTCATATAGAGTACTCCCACACCTCATGAAATCCAGTCCACGTTTTTCCTGCAACCTTAATAGCAGCATGCTAGCAAGTTTAAACACCAGTGGCGTCACTAGGCTTRTTTTAGTAGATCTGTGTTCGACTACTCCAACTAGGCTGSA
Organism: Austrofundulus limnaeus; assembly: GCF_001266775.1. NCBI lineage: Eukaryota > Metazoa > Chordata > Actinopteri > Cyprinodontiformes > Rivulidae > Austrofundulus > Austrofundulus limnaeus. The sequence goes on along the minus strand of NW_013952838.1, from coordinate 266,570 downwards.
TTTTTGAGYGCAGATCCAMYGAGAAACTTGCTGACTCAGCAACATTTAATTTAAAAACTGTACTTTTGAGGTTAAACAAATGTTCATAATTAATTTGAATAAATTACAAGTTAAAAGGGGGATGGAAATGTCTCTTTTTTTGTATCGAAAAAATATCGAACTATGAGACTAAAGTATCGAACCAAACTGAATCGTGAATTTTCTGTATCATTGCACCCCTAAAAAAAAGTGCATCTCCTGGGGGCTAAGCCCCCCTTGTCCTGAAAACCTCGTGACACCCCTGATGCAGCTTTTACAACATTTTAGATCTGGGTGCGGTTATTGGTCCCACTTGGACCTGGAAGCAATGAGAATCCACACATTCCCACATGAACCTCTTTATTGAAGCTGACAGAAGATTAAATGCCGGAAGCAAGGTCGTGAAATTTTACTGCAAACACATGAGGACAGTACACATTTATTCCCTCTTTGGAGACGTGAAACGTCCCTGTTGCACAAGCAGACAGCTGATTTGTCTGGTTCGATGAAACTCGGGGAATAAGTGAGCGTGTTTATTCTGAAGCCGACCTCTGGATGTGAGTGCGGTTTGCCAGTCGAAGTGAGGCCTCGAGCAGAGGAGGTCAGCTGGTTCGTGTTTATGGATGAAAACTGACAAAAGCAAACCTCAACAATAACCCAAAGTGGTTGATTCAAGCTTTTATTATCAAACTGGCAGAACTCAGTATTGTTTGGAGAGCTTTGTCCAAGGCACAATGCAGAGTTTGGCAATGACCCTTTTGTGACCACGTTGTACCAAGAATCACTCTTCCAAGAATAATGGAGCCTCCATCTGGGCAGAAAACAGGGATTAATTTGAGATGCAYATTGTTTCACGTCAGTAAAAATGAAACTGAGATGAATCAAATTGATTTAGAGTCTAAATCAATTTGACAGTCTGAATCTGATAACGTTTTCCAAGTCAGACCAGTCTTTAAAATGTCTGACCTGTTGATTCTGATTTTGGTCGATGCTTAATGCAGCCATTTGATTGGTCGGTTGATCCTGTTCAGTGATCCATTGATTGGTCAGTTCAGGTTCTGCATAGGAACTTGGGGGAGATTCCTGGGAATACCAGGAGTTGAGCCCACAATGGAACATCAGTAAAGTTTTATTTATATAGCGCCTTTCACAGAAATAAATTCACAAGGTGCTTGCTGTACATTCAGGGAAGGGGGCAGTAATGAAACACTCATTCAAGAAGACATACAAGACAAACATGGGGGAACAGGTGAAACCAGTAATGCAGCAAACACAGTTGCGCTACTTTTAACAGAAAAACTAAAAACCACACAAGGGAAGGTGAGGGGAAAAAAACAACAAAAACAAAACATCATATTATATCAACATTATCAATCGTCATCAATTAGCAAGACAAACAGGTTAGTCACATGCAAAAGAGGGCCATCGCCTAACAATAGGCTTGATAAGCTCTATTGTTCATAGAGGGTCATGTGCCCCATCACCTGACTTATTGGTTTGACTAAATAGAGCTAATCAAGTCTATTGTTAGGCGATGGCCCTCTTTTGCATGTGACTAACCTGTTTGTCCATGTGGAGGCGGAGCTTATAAGGCTGAGTTCACCTGAAACTCATCAGACTGAAGAAGTCTCTTGGAGGAGAGACGAAACGTTTCACTAAAGAAGAACCATCCAGAGGACCTACTTATTTTTTCTTTTTGACTTTTTTCTACCTGGATTACTGAGATGCATCAGGACATTAAAACAAAACATTAACAATAAAATGGCAATAAAAATCACTAAAATTAAAAGAAAATAACTAAGAAATGAAAGAGAGAAGGCTAACTTGAACAGATGAGTTTTGAGTTGTGGTTTGACAGTAAGAAGAGTCGATATTACAGATGTCAGGGGGAAGAGCGTTCCAGAGTTGGGGAGCAGAGTGTGAGAAGGCTCTGTTTCCCATGGTGCTGAGGTGGACAACAGGCACGTTGAGGTGGAGGGGAGCAGAGTGTGGGGAGAGGGATGGACGGAGTCGAGTGATGTTTCGAAGGTGGAMATATGCAGACCGGGTAATTTTATTGATGTGAGAGTGAAGAGAGAGAGTGCTGTCAAGAATGACACCCAGACTCTTGACCTGAGGGGAGGGAGAAACCAAGGAGCTGTCAATAGTGAGGGAGAAACTGTTAAGTTTAGCGCATTTAGTGCCAACGAGAAGAAATTCTGTTTTATCACTTTAAGGAAGTTAGATGTGAACCAAGACTTTATTTCAGCTAAACAGGAAGTGAGGGAGGAAGGAGGAAGTGAAGAATTGGKTGCAGTGGAYAAGAAGAGYTGGGTGTCGTCRGCRAAGCAATGAAWGTGATTGTGGACAAATCAAACGTAGAAATTAAGAGTTTATTGTTTGCATCTTTACTGTAACACCTCTTGTCACTGCAGTTTTCCACTGATGGGAGTTTTTCTCACATCTACGACCCTAAAAATGGCATCATGATCCCATGACCTCGTATCTTAACCAAAGACCAAGCTTCAAGAGTTTTGGCTCGTTTAACTCGAATAACAAGGATTTGACTCTGGTTCTGTAAAGAAACTAGATGAAGGAACTTATCAGGCATAAAGCTGGACAGAAATTAAATATATGCACCTAAACTTTAACCTCATATCTCAGCTTTAACATTGCTGCAGCTGCAACTAAAAACCAGATTTTCAGAATAAAGTGTGCATCAGAGCAGCTGTAAAAAAAACAAATCCCTCTGCCTTCGTGTCTTTGTAWTTGAGATGCAGATAAAGGCAGCAGCCACCACTGAGAGTTCACAGATGTGAGGAGGAAGAAGTGCACACTCAGCATTTCACAGGATGAATGGCTGCTGGACAGAAGATGCAGGTGGGGCAGCTGAACGTGACGCTGAGCAGCACATCTAACAAGTCGAATCAGGCCTTATCTGGCCCTGCAACAATTTCATGGCTGTTTGAACCAAGTGGGCCATGTTGCTCCAAACGTCTGCTGCAGGCGCTTATCTCGGAAAAAGTTTCCACAACGCCGTGCGGAAAGAGAGAGAGAAACGAAAGGTGGCGTGAGTGCGGGAGATATCGTTCTTCCAACATCAGAACTTCTGAAGCTCAGAAGTATTTATATGTAAATTAAAAAAAAGCTGCGTATCTGAAATAAAAAGACAAGAAGTTTGACGTCAGTGACTTCAGCAGGGTGTGCTTTTATTCTGAAAATCTACGGCCTTGTTCTCATTGTTTACACAAAGCAAACTAAAATAACAATCAGAGGAGGGGGCTCCAAACAAATAAAAACATCCATCCATCTTTACCAAGTCGGGGGGAGCTGAAGTTCAGCTAAATGATAAAAATAGTAGCTAAAACTAGAAACTTTTTGAAGAAATTTAAAAGGGGCTTGCCCAAGTGTGCCTAACCTGGAACCAAAACTTGGCCTAGGAGAACCAGAAACCCCTAAAAACTGCCTAAAATCAAAATCTCTTCAGAGGTTAACAAAGGTCATCAATATCCAGTTAAATTCATTTAATTAATGTGTTAAAGTCCATAAACATGTCATTAGATCAGTGTTGTAATTTTGTACACTTATTTTTTATCTTTTATGAAGGATATTTTATTTCACAACCAAATAAAGCAGATTCCTTTCAACTAGTAAACATTTTAACATTCACTAGTTACCTTTAATTATTATGAAGCATGTAGTCATAAGCTAATGTTAACTGTTTGTGTGTCAAGTTACCAGCATTATTAATGTACAGCTTTTAGTAACAAACTAGATACTGCGCTCTTATTTTGAAAATCCAAACGGGTTACATTCGGTTTGAATTGCATCGGAAAATGAACGTAGCAGAAACATAAAAAAGTACTATTCTTCAGAAATATGACATGTTTAAAACCACATGGATGGCGCAGGTTAGGCTAAAGGCTAATCAATAGTAATAAAGTAGAATTGCGTCGGCCAGGATTGCGCCCTCTGCTGGTCCGGATGTCCGAAAAACGGGACTTGTGGCGGCGGGCGGTTTTTAGTTAATTTCTCCGCAGCAGTAATTTGAATCAAAAATTTGTTGAATAGCACACTTCTCCACTCCAAGAAGGTCATTTTGATGTGACTGTTGTGGGGGTACATGCTACGGTTCAAGCCGCATTAAAAGTGGTGGAAGAAGAATAAATAAAGATTAGGTGTAGAGTAATGGATTTGCCATTGCATGGCAAGCCCCAATGAATAATTTTCTTGTTTCTGGCTCTGCAGGCTGTAAAGTCCCACGTTCTCATCAGTGTTTTCTGATGATGATGTGCTCAAAGTTCTGCGTCGCTGGATTTTTACAAATAGATTAAAACTAATCCTGAAATTGCAGATTGCCTGATTTTTGCACTTCCTCTGGTGAAATCTTCGCCCTCGCAGAGGTGGGAAAGCTGAAGTCGGAACATCCTGTTGGGTTTTTACTTAAATTATACGTCTGCAGAGCCGAACAAAGGCTTTCGCTTTGTGTTTTATTTATCTCTGCAAGTTCGGACATATTGTGGGTCATTTTCAGGGATGACGCCGTCGAACTCAAGTCTGTAAACTTCAGATCAATCTGACTTTTTTTTTTTTATTGAAAACAATATCACTCTGAAGCAAAACGAAGCAGTTAAGCCCCTGAAAACAAACCAATGAAACGATGATAAACTTGCRTTTCATAAACGTGAGTTTTGTTTTTGCACAGTCCCGTCAGGAGCTCCGTGCTTTCCGTGCACGCACCAAGGTGGGTTAATGACAGATCGTGCGTGGGGGTTTTGGGGTTAACCTCTGATTAATTGCACAGCTCCAGTTGGTTGCGGCGAGGACACGCTACTGTAATTTAGCAGCTGCTTGATTTCAGCACACGGTCCAGCTGGCCTGCRTCCGACATGCCGAAGCACTTAAAATAGTCTTCATTTCTCGGGGCTCTGCACTGTCAACCGAACAATACGGGAAGTTATTAACAATGTGGTTTCTGTCTCTCATTTGGAAGCGAAAAAAAGCGACAATAAAGCAGTTTCTGCCCTGCAGCTTGTTAATATTTTCCCTTTCTAACCTCCTGTTGTGTACTTTTTAAAAGCTTTTAGCGTGCTCGGGCTCGTTTTTAATTTTGTCSTGTAAGAAATGGGATGTGTTTGTGTGTTTGAGGGAGTGAAAAGAAATATTTACTGAAGGCTCAGCAGGGCGAGTATTAATGACCCCCTAAAAAGGCAACAGGAGAATCCAGGGCCGTCTTTCAGGAAGGATGCCAGACTCTKCTTGTTTTAATCATTTAGAGCATATTTCCTAAAGAAAAGCTTTCTAAAAATGTCGTCTGAACTCATAAACAGATGAAAACATCCTGCCAAAACGTCAGAGTTGTTTGCTCTCGTGCGAGATGTTTTTAATCACGAACAGCTTCTCCAAACTTGGGTCTTTCGGAGGTTTAAAAAAAAAGGCCAACAGATGGATTTGTCTGTTTGATATTAAACAGAAATGCAGGACTTTGTTGCCTAACGATGATGGCGCCCTGACAGTAGCACTTTGAAAACGTCCAGTTACACCTCACCTCGTAAATCAGCCCGGCTTTTAGGCCAACATTCTTCCTCCGGAGTCGCATATTGTCTGTGCGGCCACCAGAGACAGCTGGGACTTTCTAGAGTTGCAGATGGGAACCGGACCAAAGAAACAGCTGTTAAAATAAGACGTGACGCTAAAACGCTTCCAGATCGGGTTACGTTACACGGGGCTGCTCGTTCAGGAGGACAAAGAAGGGGGAGAAATAATTTAAAAAAAAAAAACCTCCAGAGGTTTTCTGCTTCTGGACTTTCTCAGAGTGCCGTGATTAAACGTGAACTCTCAGGCTGGACGGAGGCGGAGCGAGGGTCCGTGGACCCAGCTCGGATTTGTTGCTGATCGAAAACGTTTCATTAAATTAAAAGAAAAGGACCTGAACAGGTTCAATTTATCCAGACTTTCCTCTCAATCCTGACAGATCCAAMCCATTCTCACTCCCAAATCATCACAAATTGACGCTTTTCCAGGGGTCCCTCTGCGTCCGATTTAGATGCGTCGGGTAGGCCCCTTTTTTTGACGAGATGAAGCGGAATCTGTTGTCATATTTCAGAAAGTATAGAAAATGTACAAAAACTACCRTCCYATCCCTGACCCCAGTACCYAAAYWTAACCATTTATCCTGATCCCTCATGTTAACCTCAGACCCCCGACCCAAASACCCCTGGTGGYGCAACCYGGAAAAGYCGTGGGCGRCAAAGACTGACACGASGGATCACCTGACGCGTCAAAATAAGACRCAGAGGGAACTTTGGAAAAGCATCAATATGTTGACGAGTCAGGAGTGAGAATGTGTTAGACAGATCAGACTTTCCGTCATCAAAGCTCGAGTTTTGAGCACCAAAGTTCAGGTTAATGTTTTGAAGTTTGCAGACCCTCAGAGGACGGGTTATTTTCTCCTTTCAGATGCAAGGTTTTTCTGGACGGCGCTGGTCGCGCTGCAGACTGGGAGTTTCTCCTTATATAGCACATATTGTTCTGAGGTCAGGTGAAGGAATTGATTTCACGGTATCTCATGATGGTAAAACCCATTCAGAGATTAGCGGGTCTGAAAAGGGGGGCACTGTGCCACGGCTTGTCTGCAGTGAGACATCTTGGATCTGTTTTACAAATTCATCAGGAGGGACGTGGAAGATCCGGGCTCCTGTCTGCTCTTGTTCCTGTTTTGGTATTCCGCTCTGGAAATTCTGGCSGTCCGGAGCTCAATGCAGAGCAGTAAATGAGGTTATCCTTGGCGTTTCTTGAGTCTCCGGGTGTGCCGAATGGTTCTGGCAGTCGCAGTGATCCTAAAGCTGTACCTGAACTTTTGAACCTGTCATCCCCACCCCCCTCTTTTTCTTCCCTGCGAGTGAATGTAAAGTCTTTGTCAGAGGCTGGACTTTGTGTGAACTTTTTTCTCATTGACCTAATTTCTCCTGTTTAATATTTATGAATGCGTAACTCGGTACATTTTATATTTACAGGTACAGGTTTTGTTTATACTGCGAGATGAAAATAACTGGTCTTGCAACAAGAAAAGGAAACGTGTTTGGATGACTCTCATATGAACTTAGAACATGGAAGGGAAGGTAAAACCAGTCCACTGACCAGAAACACTAGTTGCAGGTGGGTCACTGGTGGTCTCTTGCTATGGCAGGGTATGAGGGCCAAAATTAAGACTCCTGTGCAACTAGAGGTTGCTACTTCCTTGTACCAGGAGGCCACATCTATTCCTAATCCAGCTATTGATCTGATTAATAATAGGCCAGCACCACTAACTGGGAGGCCAGCGCTGGAAAATGGGACAGACTATTCATTTGTGTTAGCATCGGAGAGGCTAACAACTAGCATGGATAGGTTAGCCTCTGGATCCAGCTGAAAATAAGGGTTCTGGACGGTCCAATCAGATGAAAAGTTACAGTGAGCTAGATGTAAAAATTCAGTGGAAAGAAAATTAGCACACATTTAGTGAGAAATGCAATATATTAAAGTGAAATCTGTGTCTAAAAATAAAATTTTACCTTCTATCTATATACGAATGTTAAATTTAAATCTAAATCTTAAATATAAATTAAAACATATCTTAAAGTTAAATTCTAAATATATATCTTATGTCTTAATTC
>NW_013952838.1:255846-257369 GCF_001266775.1 Austrofundulus limnaeus | reverse complement strand
GCACTAACCATTCTGACTATTTGTTTAATTTTTTGACGTGGGTGGGGTGTCAGCTTCACACAGCTCTCCTGGACGCCTCCCTGGTGAGGTATTCCGGGCACGTCCCACCGGGAGGAGGCCCCGAGGAAGACCCAGGACACGCTGGAGGGACTTCTTAAGATCCAATAGTGCAAAATGCAAATTCTTGCATTTTTTGACTGGTCTTAAGATTTTGATTTATTTATTTATTTAAATCTTAAATTGCGCATTTAAAGCTTCAGAAAATATGCTAATTAACCACCTCAACTCGTAGCCACGCCCCCACACATAGGAAAGTGAAACAGTCATATAGTGAGAGGTCTAACTCTTTTTATACATCTCAGAAATCAGCTGCTGGAGAGGAGCTGTCCCTCATTTTTTTCTTAATTCTGCACTTTCAGCTTCATATCCAGTCAACGTTTTTTTATATTGCTCCTTTGTTACGATCCTAACACTAAATTTTAAATGAACTCCTTCAAGTTGTCCTCGAAGCGGCTCTGAGATGAAGTGGTTAACATGGCTTGAAGTGGACGGTTCCCATAGAAAAGCTCTCAGGAGCAGCTGTGTCTTTAATGGAGGTGAAAAAGTCAGCCAGAGTACAGCTGGCAGCGCCGCCAGGGAGGCCCGGTTTTTAACTTACACATGTTGGATCTGCTTCAGCTCCAGCCCAGCCGCATTAACGGGAGGCTGACATTCAGTTTGAGTCAGGGTGAAGGGGTGAAAGGTCAGCTGCGAGCATCACAAACAGAGATATATACGGGATTCTGTTCATGTGCAAATCTGCAACACGTTTTCTCAAAAATGAGCCACAGTTGATTTAAATGAAGTCCAAACATGATGCCGGTTGTGAAATGTGATTTTCCTTTGTTTCCTGCACCGAAGGAGTGTCATGTCTGAGAATCTGACATGGGCGCAACTGATTAAAGGAGTTTTATGTGGATTTTGATCTCCAGAGGGKAGTCCGTCTATCATCAAATCCTAAATGAGTAAAGTTAATCCTCCTCTCTAGATTTAGTCTTTTTTTCAGCGACACTTACGGGCTGCCGTTTGTAAAGTTACAGTCAAAAATTACCACCAATATTTTTGTTTTATTTAGTCTTTTGTAAGAAAAAAAGAACAGATTTATTTTTCAATGTCAGTTTTTCACCATATGATTCATACATTTATAAATGTCATAGTTTATAAACTAATATTTAACTTACAAATTAAATATTTAACTTGAGACTTAAACATTTAGTTTTGAGTTAAATGTTAACTTGCAACTTAAATATTTAGGTAGCTACCTTAGGTTGCTAGTTAAATATTTAAGTTGCAACCTAAATATTTAGATACATAGCAAAATATTTAGGTAGCGAGCTAAATATTTAGGTAGTTGGCTAAATATTTAAGTAGTAACCTAAATATTTGGGTAGTTAGCTAAATATTTAAGTTAAATATTTAAGTTAAATATTTAGGTAGCTAGCTAAATATTTAAGTTAAATATTTAGGTAGCTAGCTAAATATTT
>NW_013952838.1:250354-252294 GCF_001266775.1 Austrofundulus limnaeus | reverse complement strand
TAAATATTTAAGTTAAATATTTAGGTAGCTAGCTAAATATTTAAGTTAAATATTTAGGTAGCTAGCTAAATATTCAAGCTAAATATAAGTTAAATATTTAGGTGGCTAACTAAATATTTAAGTCACAAGTTAAATATTAAATTTGTAAGTTAAATATTTAGTTTACAAACTATGACATTTATAAATGTATGAATCATATGTTGAAAACTGATTTTGAAAAATAAATCTGCTCTTTTTTTCTTATAAAAGGTTAAATAAAATAAAAAATATTGGTGGTAATTTTTGACTGTGTAACTTTACAAACGGCAGCCCATATATTTGCAAAGATTTCTGGTGTGTTTTACCACAATTATACATGAATGTAAAAGAATAAATACTCACTGCAGAAACGGCTCTACAGAGACTCTCTGTTTGAACGCCTCCGCGGGAAACAAAGGTGCAGRTCGTTGAGGTATTTCAGGTCTGCAAAAGTCATCGGCAAGCTGCTGGCCTCAGATATCCTCAGACGGCTCTGAAGGAGGAAGTRTTTATTGTAATTCAGAATTAGCAGCATGTTTAGATTAGCCGACCAATTATCAACAATAACAGCAGTTTCTCCTTTCTGTTGCTTCACCTAACGAGAGTTTCCTGCTTCCCTGCGTTTCCATGATGACCGGTAAGCAAAGCCGTCTCGTTTCAGAGCGATTTTTTTTTTTTTAGATTTTAACTGCAAGACCTTCTGTGACTTAAAGTATTCCTGGGAAAACATTTTCCACGCCAGGTGAAACATGGAGTGGATTATTTTATGAGCCCTCCTGTCGTTTCACAATCTGAGAAGCTATTTTAACTTTATGCATTTTAATTTGAATGTTATGCATTTTTTAGCTAATTGTTTTGCCAACAGAATGATGTAAGTAAATCAGAGCGAGCGTTCCGCTGCTCACCTGGAGACCACCTGTCTCTAACCTGACCTGGTGACTCGGAGCTGCTGGATCCTCTCGTCTRTTTATGAAATCATGAAAACAGTAAACAGATTCATCGCTGCTCGTCTTCCGGGGACGTCTTCCTGCCAAACCTGGACGGCAGATCTGTTGCACAGATGGAGTCGGAGCAGGATTAGTGAGCGACTCGTCAAACAGCCGTGTCCTGCAGACGCAATGAATCAACCTAAACATGGACGTTTTGCGCGTGAATAGAAAAACAAAGCGAACCGTGGAAGAACGCTGAGCTGGATGTGATGTTAGTGATGGTGCGACTCGTCTGCATCTGGTTGAAAATGTAGATAAAATKCTGTTTCTGATGGAACCAGAGCCTCACTTGCAGCTTCTCTTCCTCCATCAGTGACTGACATAAGTTGTGTTTCCATTGACCATGAAAATGCGCAAATTAGAATTTCGAAAATAAATTTGCTCATTGGAAACACATCAATTTTGAAAAATAAAACTGTTTTTCGACAAAATGTTTTTGCACTAGGATGAGGTGGTTTTTCAGCCGTATCGAAATTGATGTATTTCGCAAAACTGCAATAGAAACACTTTTTTCGCATCACGGGAGTCATGTGATCAACAACTGGCTGTTTCTACTGGTGAAAAAGACGATGATCTTGATTTGATGTTTCATCACGTTGCTGATGTTTAATTATGTTTCATCAGTGCTATTGTGATTCATTTCCCATCCAAGTCATCTCCACTTTGCCATGCTTGTCCTCCTGCGTACTTTGTCCTAGAGCTGCCATTGTAATTTATATCTGTAAAGCTCCTGTGCCAAATGATGGCTATGCCTTTTGGTGCCTGTAAAACTTATAGTTTTTGAAATATTAATGYTTAATAAATTATAATGGCATTCAATGGAGCCTTGTATTGGTCCAACACTGCCCGCTGCTGCATCTACACAACATGGTACTGCACCATAGTTTCATAATATTTAAATTCAGTAGTTCAGTGATTACAATATTAATATGA
>NW_013952838.1:248308-250103 GCF_001266775.1 Austrofundulus limnaeus | reverse complement strand
ATCAACAACTGGCTGTTTCTACTGGTGAAAAAGACGACGATCTTGATTTGATGTTTCATCACGTTGCTGATGTTTAATTATGTTTCTTCAGTGTGCATTGGCAATGCACACTTGTTTTTACATCGTAAAAACCCATGTCTAGTTCTGTTTCATTTTATTCTTTCCACCATTTTTACATTGTTAATAATTGTACAGCGCCTTGTGAATATATTTCTGTGAAAGGCGCTTTATAAATAAAACTTTACTTTGAGTCTGCAGAGAACAGTTTCTCAGACGGGCAGCACCGGGATGGAGACAACTGTCACCTTCCTGAGACAATCACTGAGTCCTTTGATTAACTAAAAGCTGAAGGAGGTTCTTCTCCTCAGGCTGTCCCCTGCTTCCATTAACAGGCCTCTGCAGAACCTGAAGAGGCGACCCGCCTGAGCCCGTTGTGTCGGAGCAGAGAAGCAGGTGAAGCATGCAGCTCTAACAGAAACCAATGGGAAAGCTTTGAATTACAGTGTATGTACTCTCCATGTGACAGCAGCATATTAAAACTGGCCACATTCAGCTCTGGTTTATGGTTTTGGCGTGCCACCCCAAGATTATCTGTGGCCCCCCTTTTTTATAAACTCTAAAATTATTGCCCGTTCCTTCACAGGAGCAACCCTTCATGTCAGGAAATGACAGATCTATAGCAAGTCAGCTRCGTTTGGAATAAAAAACAAGTTTTGTTTTGTGTAAAGGAATAAAAGGTTCTGACCCAACACTGTCGATAAAACCCTCTCAGACCCACATCCACAGATCTGAACTGGTCTAACATCGGTGGGATGAGGGTTTCAGCAGATCCCACATTCGTTTCTAAATGGTTCCACTTTGTGATTACCACGGGAGGAGYGCTGCGAGGCCTAGGTAGGACAGTTATTTTCAGCCCAGGTCCACAGAACGACCCGGCGCCCCCCCAAAGGCCTCACTACCTCCAGCTCAAGAACAGCCTGGCTCCAGCGGTCAAAATAACCTCAGGCTGGAACTYTCATTAAAACCATCCATCCCTGCAGTGGAAACGCTCAGACGCAGGAAAGGACCGGTTCTGATCCGAGCCAGGCGCTGCCCGGCCTGATATTTTACTAACAGAACCTCCAGTTTGTCACATTAAACTCATAATAAACCTTTCGGATCAAAGGAAGGAACGGACTTGATTCGTTGTGAAGCTCCCAGCAGCTGCAGTGACCTCAGAGTGTCCGACGTCTCGATTCAGGAGCCGGAGCCAACCTCGTGTGTGAATCTGTGTGTTCAGGTGCTCGGTGTGAAGTCATCACACAGCCGGGCCAGAACGCAACTTTCCCAGGGAGGCTGGGATTTCCAGGCCAGAACCTTTTTCACCCTTCCACTCGCTCTGCCTCTCATTGTTCTGAGCTTCACCTTTCTAACTCTGCTTGACTTTTTGTTCGGACAGAAAAGAAAAAAAAATTAATTTTTTTTGACTTCTTCCATTTTGGGCTTTTTGTCGCTCTCCCACACTCCTCTTGTGCGTCATTAACTGGGAGTTTGGTTCCAGTTCTAACAGTTATCTCAGCAGCTGAAGGGAAAAAGAACAATGGGTTTTATTTTGAAYCGCTGCTCAAATCAAACGCTGTCTAAGAACGGTGACGTCTTCATGTCCAGATTGTTAGAATGGACTTTTGGTTCTTTAGCAGCAGTCCTCAAATTAATTTATATCCTCCTGAGATCTTACACTGCAAAAACTGTCCACCTAACCAAGTTTTAAAACCTTATATCAGCCAAAAAAGTCTTTTTGATCTTGTTTTCAGAC
>NW_013952838.1:244579-246378 GCF_001266775.1 Austrofundulus limnaeus | reverse complement strand
CCCCTAAACTCACTTACTCCTCTGGCTGATTAAATGTGCTCTTTACAAAGGTTTTTTTTGTAAACACCATAGTGTCACATTGTTGATATAATATGATGTTTTGTTTTTTCCTCATCTTCCCTTATGTGGTTTTTAGTTTTTCTTTAGTTAAAAGTAGCGCAACTGCTGCATGACCACCTGTTCCCCCATGTTTGTCTTGTTTGTCTTCTTGAATGGGTGTTTCTTAACTGCCCCCTCCCCTGAATGTACAGCACCTTGTGAATTTATTTCTGTGAAAGGCGCTATATAAATAAAACTTACTTACTATTTTCCGGAATCGTCATGATGATGATGATGATGCTGATGATGATGATGATGGTGATGATGATGGTGGTGATGATGGTGATGATGATGGTGATGATGGTGATGATGATGATGATGATGGTGATGATGATGGTGGTGATGATGATGATGATGGTGATGATGAAGTCAGAGGCGTGCCGCGGCGCGGCTCTCCTGCCACCCACAGCAGGAAGCTGCTGAAATCACCGAAGGAAATCTCCGTTTAACTCACATCCAGAACAAGAGCAGGAAACAACGGGATGTTTACATGACAAAAACTGTTACCTGTTTTAAAAATGAACAACCCAGGTGTGTGTSTGTGTGTGTCTGTGTGTGTGTAGTACACATCTGCACCAGATGAAAAGCACATAATAAGATTGTTACAGCTCTCCTAATTAGATAATGAGTGTTGTAATGAGAACTGGAGTGGTTGTTTCGTTACACACCGCAGAGGGCTGGTTGTGATGCGTGTAATTACACGGTAATTACAGCCTTTGGGAATGTTGAGCAACACAATGTGCCATTTTGAAATCCCATGTTTAAACCACAACGAGCCGTAGACGAGCTGGTAAATTCAGGATGTGATCTGGAGCGAAGCTTCACCTGAAGCTGAAGATGTTTCTCTCCTCGTCTTGTTTTTGGTGCGTTCAGGAGCTGACCTCACGCTCTTATCTGCACTCAAACTCCGATTAATCAGCAGGTCTGGGGTGTGTCGGCGGCGGGCAGCAGGTGGGGGGCTGTTTTGGTTTTTTTGTGGAATGACGTGGGAACAAACGACTCCTCCTGAAAGGTAACGAGACAAAGGAGATGATTGTGGGTTTGAGGAGAACAAAATGAAAACAACTTTTACCCTGAGAAGAGATGGAGGARCAGAACAAACACGTGTTGTGCTCCGTCTCATGCTCGGCATTTAACATCTTATATTGTGTGAATTTTGAAAGCAGAGTGTTTAGTCACGAGGCTGTTGCTCCGGTCTGTCAGAGTGAAAGAAAAGCAGAACTCTGGATTCACAGCTCTGTTTTAGCTCTCACCTCTACGAGAGACGGATTGTGACAGAAAACAGTGACTCTGCTTAATTTGGTATCAATCCAACACAAAGTAAACTCAGTTCTTTCCCACGATRCTAAAGACAGACAGGTTCATGTTTTATCATCAGCACGCTAAATCTCATTGGGCCTCATGCAAGAACATGTTCGTATTCTTCTCCTAAATTTCTCTTACTTTTGTTCGTACAAAGGGTTCGTACGAACATGTCACGTCAGATTCAACAAACTCTTCTATCTTCAGGAAAAGTGTGTAAATGCGGAGTGTAAACTGATGAATTACACCTGTTTAAATCAGCAGCTCGTGCACGAGGAGAGGAGATTAGCATAATTACCACCCCAAAAACACCATATAAGGTAACGTTTCCTGCCTCAGATACCAGGAAGTGTTCATTCATGAAAATGACAGTGAAAAGTAAAAAAGAAGAACTTTAC
>NW_013952838.1:239163-244006 GCF_001266775.1 Austrofundulus limnaeus | reverse complement strand
CTCCTAAATCACTCGTACGCACAACTTAAGAACAAATCTGTGTACGAACGGTTCTTGCATGAGGCCCAATGTTCAAAATGGATTCTAGGCAAAGGTTTTGATTGAAATAATGACTTAAAAGTAGCAGAACACTAGTTATTCTATTTTACCACTTTATACATCAAAACGTTCAGTTCCTTCAGGAAGTTCTTTGAATTTTGATGCTTCAGCTATTTACACTTGTTGAGGTATTTAGCTTTTTTGGCAATAATTTTATTAAATAAATGTATCCGTTTACAACATCACTAAAACAGTTTAAACTTTACTGCTTTAGATTCTTTCCTCTTTTGTTGCGTCGTTCTGACCTTATGCTAATTTCAACTTTTTGTGCTTCTTTCTGATAATTTTAGCTGTTTTCTGTGTTTTTAGCTAATTTTTAGCTGGCTTGAGCTTTTTTTCAGCAGAATTCACCTTTTGTGATCATTTCAGATTCACTTTATAGTTTCACCTACATAGTTGTGTGTGTTTATTAAACAGTCACAATATTAATTTGATCCTTTTTTTCTTTCGTACTTTTATTTTCTTTTCCACAGTTTTAGTTCGATTTCAACAATTTACAAGTCAAAACGTTCAGCTCCTTCTGGACACTCCAGTTATGTCTTATTTCAGAAATTTGTTATTTTATTTTCTCATTATTGAAAGTTATAAACATTTACTGCACTTTTTACCTTTTTGTTCTGGTTCTTCTTTAACTTCTCTTTACAGATTTAAGCTACAGTTTCTTTTTCRACTATGGTTCTACCCTTCAGCTATTTTTCGGCTAATTTAAACTTTTTAAAGTYTCTTTTGGCTGCTTTCTGCTTATTTCAGCTGTTATATGCAATTTTAGCATTTTTCAACGTTTTTCAGCTAAAGTCCCGTTTTCCAGGGACGTTCATCCGATTGCTTATTTCAGCAAATATGTGCTCGTTCTGCTTCTTCCTTCTTTATATCAGATTTTCAGCTACTTCTCTGCTGTTTTACAATAAATCATATTTCAGCATTAAGCTTTCAGTCATTTTGACAGGAAATGCAAATGCTCTCGTTGAAAATGTGCTAGCCTGAAGCTAAGGATGGCAAATGTTCACTAAAAGCAAACAGCTGAAGAAATCGACACAAAATGAGTTAAAAAATTTTACATTTTTTTATGATGGTGTATATTTTGTCTTGCAGGATGCAGCGTGTGTTTTTGTCTGCATGTATGAACCTGTAAACATTAATCTACAGATGAGTSAGTGTTTGGAAAAGCTCCAACATTCGAACCTGGTTGACCTCCCTGATGATCCAAACAGAACCTGAAAACTGGATATTTTTCAGCTCAAGTTCTGTTTTTCTTTCAATTTGAAATAGTTTATATTTGAAACCTTTTCTAGCACCGGTTTTCATAAAAATGGTTTATTTTGTTCTTTGTTTGTTCTGAAGTTGATGAAAGGGTTAAAACCCACGCCGTGGCTTTAGTCCATGTCGTCACTTCTGCTGATGAGAATCAAAGGTCACTCAGGGGTCCTGTGTTTGAAGACACCCACTCGGCCCATCCTGTGACGTGGTTTCTGTCCAGTTCCCATCCTCATCTGAGTCCAGCTGGGATCAGGACCAGATCCACACACGATGTTTAGATTAATGCATTTTTCTGATTCTCTTTCTTTTCACCTTCAGTTTGAAGCTCAAACTTACTGAAAGTCGGTGAAAGTCCGAGTGGGACAAAACTGTCTTTAAAGGGCCAATATTATGTGTTTCTGATGCATACATTTAAATACTATACCATAATAAAGTATCTATGTCACCTTTAGYTGTTATTAAAATGCTGTTTTTATRTTTAAATAGAAAATAAACTTATCTTCTCATCACTTCCTCTTCTAAAYGCCTTGAAATTGGCCTCTGTCTCTTTAAGAACCACTTTCTGCTTCTGTYYYRCCCATTTCTGTGTGTGTGTGGGGGGGGGGGCTATGACGCAGTTTACTTGGCATCTGAAAATACATTTCCTCAAAGGTATTTTTAATCTGAAGAGTTTCACTGAGTGAGAACTAATGTTGAGAGTTCAGCAGACAGTTAAGTTTCACTTTCACTTTCACCCGAGAGCCTGCAGGAGTCATAGGTGGAGTGTGTGGGGAGGGTGGATGTGCTCTGCCATGAGGAAGTTTGGCTTAAAGACACGTCCCAGAGGTGTTTCTGGTCCCCACCTGTCGTTTTGCTCCTCAGCATGGCTTCCTAAAAACGCTGCAGGATTTCTCAAACATGATGAATGAGTCAGAGCAAGGCTTTGGGCATGTTTTTTATGAGAGTTTAACATTATAACATGATACAAAACTCAAAGTTGATTTTACATGTTATAGCCCCTTTTAACACATCCAAGGTGTACCTCCGCCTCGCGAGGTTTGCGGCGCGGAAACTTTGTMGTCACCGAGGCTCCCTGGCGTGACCTCTGCGTTCTCTTTCTGACCACCAGCCCTGGATTCCTCAGGGGGCAGTGCCCTCGAACCGTCTGCCACTGCTGGACTTTACTGAAATTCCTGCATGGTTTCCACCTCAACCCTGCAGTCAGAGCTGCGTCCCTCTGCCAGTCCCAGTTGGCTGACTCCTCTCAGTGGACATGAGGCTTTGCTGCCAGCTGATTTTGTTACCAGTAACCGTGTTTCCATTCAGTTGYAGAGTGAATTTTTATCGAACTTTTCAAAATTCGCAAAAAATTAAATAAAAATTTGAATCTAAACTGTTTCCATCTAGTTTCCCTCTCGACTGTTTGACACGAATAAACGAGGCTATGCAATGCGTGATTACGTCAGACGAGGCTACGCAGTGCGTGATTACGTCAGACGAGGCTACGCAATGCGTGATTACATCAGACGAGGCTACGCAACGCGTGATTACTCCAGACGAGGCTACGCAACGCGTGATGACTCCAGACGAGGCTACACAACGCGTGATGACTCCAGACGAGGCTACGCAACGCGTGATTACTCCAGACGAGGCTACGCAACGCGTGATTACTCCAGACGAGGCTACGCAACGCATGATTACTCCAGACGAGGCTACGCAACGCGTGATTACTCCAGACGAGGCTACGCAATGCGTGATTAAGTCAGACGAGGCTACGCAATGCGTGATTAAGTCAGACGAGGCTACGCAATGCGTGATTAAGTCAGACAAGGCTACGCAACGCGTGATTAAGTCAGACGAGGCTACGCAACGCGTGATTAAGTCAGACAAGGCTACGCAATGCGTGATTAAGTCAGACGTCGGTGACTAGCTTTGCGTAGTAAATAGGAAGTGAAACTTGCTAACTAGCAGAGGCTAATCATCTCGGGACAATGGAGCGATTTTTTTCGTGAATGCCTTTCTATTGGGCAAGTTATAATTATTCTATCTATTCAGCTAGTACAGGCTATGTTTAATGCTGCCAGGAGACGTAGGGAAATAAACGCAATGTAAAACTTCGCAGCAGAACGTACCTGTTGTTCGCAGTCATGTTTTTGCGCGTTTATGTTAACATCCGGGACTGGGCAGGAAAGCGGAAACAGCTGAACGACACGTGAAGTAAATATGCGCTATGTCAGAATTTATTCGACAAACGTGTTTTCATCTCCCGTTTTGCGCATTAACTACTTTGCGAATCATCCAAAAACCACCTCAAGCGAGCGTAAAAACTTTTTAGCCAATTGAGGATTTTTTTTCTTCGAATTTTGCTGTTTCCATCCGACTGTTTTTCGCGTTTTTAATGCGACACTTCTAAATGTGCATCAAAAAACCTTGATGGAAACACTGTCTCCGAACAACGCCTTGAAACTTCAGCAGAACTTTTCTGTTGTTGGTTGAGTTGTGTTCCAGCTGATGCAGCAGAGATTCAGATGAAACTTGTCCCACTGTTGCCACTTCTTTTTCTGAAAACAAACCACCTGGCCCCGCGCCAAACACAATTCACACATGTCACAGTTTGTCTGCCGGACATATCTGTTAAACACGGAGGGTATCCAAAGCAAACACGGCCACCGCTGACATGGAGTTATGTGCTGGCTGAGCTCAACCTGAGAAACTGCTCCAAACTAAACCCGACTCCACTCGCAGCACAGCTCGGTCCTCACCTCAGAGTAAATATATGTTTTATCTGCTCGATTACAAACCCAAACTCTCTCCTTCATTTAGAAATCTTATCCTCATATCTGCTGAAAGTGCAGCAGTTTTTAGTTTTCACACTGAAACATTTACAACCTTTTGTGTGACGAGTTGTATCTGTTGAAGAAACTGTAGTTTTTAAATAGTTGGTCTGATGAAGTGGTGATTGAAACGTGCAAACAGTAACAGAGTTGTAAAGTAACTAAGTACAAATACTTTGTTACTGTACTTAAGTAGAAATTTTGGTTATCTGTACTTTACTTGAGTAATTATTTTTCAGCATACTTTTTACTTTTACTCATTACATTTTTACACTTTTATCTGTACTTTCTACTCACTACATTTTTTAAAAAGTAGAAAGTTGTTACTCCTGTTTTATTCAAAGTTATTACTTAAAAAATCCTATCCTGAAAAACTGTGTCTCCTATAGAGTGAATTTAATTGTGTTTGGATGAGAAGTATAAATATATACCATTCTGACACACTATTAGCTTGTACACAACCCATCACAGCTGCACGCTGTTAGAAAATATAGTTTTTGGAGAAGTCACCTCCCAATAAATGTCATTTTGGAAAATCTAACTGCTCACTTTTACTCAGTACTTTTACTTTTAATACTTAAGTAGATTTTGTGTCAGAAATTTACTTAAGTACAAAAAATATCAGATACTTTAAGACTCAAGTAATATTTTTAGACAAGACTTTAACTTTTACC
>NW_013952838.1:236569-238795 GCF_001266775.1 Austrofundulus limnaeus | reverse complement strand
TTTATACAACACTGACAGCAAGTTTAAGAAGGTTTTGGTTCTTAACTTCAGTATCTGTAAAACGACCAACCTGCTGTTTTTGTGCTGTAAAAAGCAACAGAAGCAACAGAAGCAACAGAAGCACGCACTGATGCTGAAACTGAAAACTTCTGTCATTTAAAACCTTTCTAACAAGAGCAACAAACACACAATCCTTCACATGTGGAAAATAGTCATTTTGCAAAGTTAAAGACGTTAATTTGGAGGAAAAGATTTGGATTTGAGCACTGGTTGTTCAAAAAAAAAAAAACCCCAGAATTCTTGGTGGAGTCCTAAAAAGAACAGTGTGAGAGGAGCGATGAGCCAAGCAGCCCACCCGCCAACACAGATCATGATCCAGGCCCTGCTTCAACCTCTGCCAGGCACCACGTCACCCCCACACTGACTCACTTCACTTGTTTCCAGCAGCTTCAAACTGATCACCTAAAGTCAGCTCGTGTTCCGCTGCTGAACTTTAACTTCTCAGTCTTACAAGCGGGGGTCRCCTGACGGGACCTTCGGCCTCAGAGCTAAAGGTGTCGCAGAGCAGAATGTTTTCATCTGAAGAAGAGTCGAGCTCAGATGTTGGCTTTCTGCTGAATAATTCATTGTTTTATTCTCTGCAGCTTCCAGCTGATAAGTTTTATTTTTCCTCAAAGAAAACTAAAACAAAGCAGCAACACGTGTCGATTGATGCACTGAGTTACTCTGAATACACACGTCAAGTTTTCAAATCCACATATTTGCTCGTCAGTTTCAGAAACCCTGCAGAATACAGTAAAATGGCTGAAGTGTCATTTTCTGCTTTATTTTTATTTACTCAGTAAAACGGGGTCAAAACACAAAATCGTTTTGAACTAGAAGCACTCAGAGAGTGCAAACCTCCACCAATTTCAATTTCCTCCATCCTGTAAGAGTTAACGCACAGAAGCAGAGATGAAACACATTTACTGAATAAGTTCTGACGTAGTGAACATTTAAGCAGCAGTATGATGGGATTTCTTCTCTGTGGAGTCCAATGTGAAAAAATAAAGTCAGACTGGTCACCTGACGTTATTCATGGTCAAACTGGTGTGGGATTAAGCTCCTAAGTTTTCATCAGTCACATTTCACCATGTAAAACGTCTGTTTTATCYCCTTGTATGAGTTTGTAATGGTTGGACTCTCTTTATAAAGTGCTTCCTGGTACCGTCGGCTCATGAAGCGAGTGGGTCAGCTTATAAATCAGCTTGTACAATGTGGTGCAGTTTGCCTCTGTTACGATTATAATCTTGTACATATTCCATGTCAAACAAACAAACGAGCTCCGAGTCTGAAGTGCACCGCACCTGAGCGTGAAGACGGGCGCCTGCGCACCAGCGGGTTCGCCTCCAGAGTCCGGCTGCCACCTGTTTATTACATATTTGTGTAAATTGTTAGTTAATMGRAACAATTTGAMGCTCATTTTTAACTTGAGTATTTTACAGGTAGCAATTACTCAGTTGTAAGGTGTTCAAATACAATCGTGTTTTTAATTAAGGTCTTTCCACGGTGTATTTTGGATACCTTTAACATAATTGAGTCTTTACTGAAAGAGAAATTAGATTTTCAGCCTWATTACTGTCATTAAAATAACCATCTAATGAGTGAGTCTCGTGAGTGTAACCCGCTGCCACACCCACGCAGCGCCGACCCGAAGGTAAGCTGTGGAAACATGCCTCCTGACTATCTTGATCTCGTGTGTTAATGGTGGTTYGGTTCCCCTTTGTTCGGGCTTGCACCGCCGTCGAGGCTCGACAAGAACCGGTTCAGACCTGACCTCACCAGAAGGACCGGAGACCCGGTGCCAAACCGGGCGGCGCGGCTCGATGTGTTGGAGATGAGAGTTTGGGAAGTAATTAGGTCTGATTGGGAGGAGAGACGAGGAAGGAAGGAAGGAAGGAAGGCAGGGAGGGAACAGGGTGTATGAGGGAGGAAGTTCACAATAGAAGGAAGGAAACAATAGCAACATAACCTGAGAGATGGTCGACTGTCAGCAGCTCAAACTGAGCTTCAGGTGCTGCTGATTAGCTTGATCCTGCTTCCTGCCTACAAGCCTCACCATATTTAGTTTATAAACTAAATATTTAACTTACGAATTAAATATTTAGTTAACAAGCTAAATATTTAACTTGTGACTTAAATATTTAGTTTTGAGCTAAATATTTAGCTTGCAACTTAAACATTTAG
>NW_013952838.1:234198-236049 GCF_001266775.1 Austrofundulus limnaeus | reverse complement strand
CATTTATAAATGTTTGAATCATATGGTGAAAAACTGACTTTGAAAAATAAATCTGTTCTTTTTTTCTTATAAAAGGCTAAATAAAACAGAAATATTGGTGGTAATTTTTGACTGTGTAACTTTACAAACGGCACCCCATATCATTTCAGCCCTTTAACAATGAGCTCAAAGTTTCATTTAGACCTTTTAAAGAGACGAGGGAGTCCAACAAGCTCCAGCAGATTCTGGGTCTTCATGTCACGAAGTCAAGCTGAGACCTAAAACCTAAACTCATCGATTAAATCTTCACGTTTTTGTTTGTTTTTAAGCTCGTCTTGATGCAGGTTTGAATCTGGAGTTCAGTCGTTCCCAGACAACCGGAGCACAAAGCCAGCTGATAGTTTAGTGCTGACGAGGCTTTCTTCTGCGAGGCCTTGCGTCACACGAGGGGGAGCAGAAAGCACCGAGATGTGGAGTAATCTGCAGTTTGCTCCGACTCCTGAGAAACAAATGCTCGACTCTCTTTACCACCCACACGCTCGCTCCGTCTGACATTATCAGCTTTACTGAGTCTCTCTGCAAACAGCAGCAACCTGGGCTTTAATACCAGGGTACAGACTTGGTCGTGGGTKAGAAACCCTGCAGCAGCTCTGTCACATCACAGGGTCAGGAGTTGATCTGTTTGAAAGCTGAGAGATGTTGGAAAAATTAGCATTCTGATCTCTGAAACGGCTTCATTTTTTAAAGATTTGAAGTTGAAACAAACAGTTCATCACCAGCAGCAGGACAGAAGGATGAGGCGACAGAGGAGGACATTCCTGCTCGTGCTCCGGCTGCCATGGCCGACATTCCCCGCGTGTCCGACCAATCCGTGTTAGCATGTTAGCATTCCTCTGACACGGGAAGGTAACAAGACACGAGGGAGTCTCCGTCCAGAGCTGGTAAACATTTATTTCCAGATGCTCTGCTGTGAAAGAACAACATATATCTGAGGAGGAGCTGAATGTCAGACTTTTACTTGTGGAGGACAYGGAGCAGGACGTCAGCTGGGACAGGAAGTCTGGCCTATAAATCTGAGCGTGCATGCGGGACAACACATTTCTACAGGGAGTTCTAGGTTTTTATTGTAAACTAAATTAGGGCTGCAGAATATTAGACAACTGCTTAATAACTATTCAGGGACTATTGAGTGGTTACTGAGTGGTTACTGAGTGGTTAGAGTAGTTACTGAGTGGTTACTGAGTGGTTAGAGTAGTTACTGAGTGGTTACTGAGTGGTTAGAGTAGTTACTGAGTGGTTACTGAGTGGTTACTGAGTAGTTAGAGTAGTTACTGAGTGGTTACTGAGTGGTTAGAGTAGTTACTGAGTGGTTACTGAGTAGTTAGAGTAGTTACTGAGTGGTTACTGAGTGGTTACTGAGTGGTTAGAGTAGTTACTGAGTGGTTACTGAGTGGTTAGAGTGGTTAGAGTAGTTACTGAGTGGTTACTGAGTGGTTAGAGTAGTTAGAGTAGTTACTGAGTGGTTACTGAGTGGTTAGAGTGGTTAGAGTAGTTACTGAGTAGTTACTGAGTGGTTAGAGTGGTTAGAGTAGTTGCTGAGTAGTTACTGAGTGGTTAGAGTAGTTACTGAGTAGTTACTGAGTGGTTACTGAGTAGTTACTGAGTGGTTACTGAGTGTTTACCGAGTGGCTAGAGTAGTTAGAGTAGTTACTGAGTAGTTACTGAGTGGTTACTGAGTGGTTACTGAGTGGTTAGAGTAGTTACTGAGTATTTACTGAGTGGTTAGAGTAGTTACTGAGTATTTACTGAGTGGTTAGAGTAGTTACTGAGTGGTTAGAGTAGTTACTGAGTGGTTAGAGTAGTTACTGAGTG
>NW_013952838.1:225593-233449 GCF_001266775.1 Austrofundulus limnaeus | reverse complement strand
GTGGTTACTGAGTGGTTAGAGTGGTTAGAGTAGTTACTGAGTGGTTACTGAGTGGTTAGAGTAGTTAGAGTAGTTACTGAGTGGTTACTGAGTGGTTACTGAGTAGTTACAGAGTGGTTACTGATTAGTTACAGAGTGGTTACTGAGTGGTTAGAGTAGTTACTGAGTGGTTAGAGTAGTTACTGATTGGTTACTGAGTGGTTACTGATTGGTTACTGAGTGGTTACTGAGTGGTTACTGAAGACACCAAAGATTAAATCCTGTCCAGCCCTGATTTTAGCATTTTAACCAAGACAGATTATTAGAGCCAGGCCAATATTTTATTTTTAAATTACAAGTTCACAAATGTTTGTTCTTTATTTATCCCAACAATACTTCTGTGGTAAAACAAGCCTGACATTGTTCTGAATACAGTAAGTGCACTTTTAAGAGGCTGTTTTAAATCAAATTTCTTGTTTATCTAAAGARCTAGAAGTCATTTTGTAGATTTAGCTGATTTGTTTCAACTGTTAAAGCCACAGCTTTTTCTTTCCTGAATATACATTTGAGGGAATCAAAGCTTCACTTTGTTCTTCTCGTTACGTTCGAAGCTTCAGCTCAGAGTCAGGATGTTTCTTACATTAAACCACAACAAATGACTCAAACTATCACTATAAGCTCAACCCTTTATGTTCTGTCAAAAAGTGGGATTCGCTCCAAAATTCCTGCCTGGTGAAGTTATTTTATTTCATTTGTTTTTTGAGACGTCTCTTCCAAACGTCAGAGTTTGTTGGAGTCCGGTGCAGAGGGGGCCKTGATCCCGGGGGAGCCCCCGTGTGTGACAGGCTCTCATCCATCATTCCTGCATGTTCTCTGGGTAAACTTTTGACTCGTAATCTTCGCGGCCTTGTTTTGCCGTCCCTTTGTGCAGGAACATGTTTGTTTTTCTCTCCGCAGGCATTTGTCACGGCTGCTCGTAAAGTCACGGACACGGGGCGGCTCTGGCTTTGCTCAGCTGGACTATTGTTCTCTGAAGATTAGTTTCACGTATTTCACAGCGAAGAGAATCGACCCGACCGCGCGTATTTAAAGCCGCGCACGCGCCTCTCGCAGACAGGGTCGGTTCTGCAACCTAAGGAGGACGTCGCGGTCCCACCCAGTATCGTCTCTGTGAAATAAAAGCAGCGGGCCGTGTTTGTGATGACCTCACGCCTCAGGGATGCCTGAGGTCATGGTGGGAGCTCCCGCAGGTTTCTGATCAGGACTTGCTGGGTTTCGATAAAGAAGCTTCCATCCCCGCCCCGACTCTCCATGGAGATGGAGCTGACTAATGCTTCCAGCTTTTTGTTTGCTTTGTGCCCGTTTGTTTTCCAACTCAGCCGCTCTGTTTGAGCAAACAAAAAAATTTTAAAAGCTCTCCGCTTATTTATTCTGATTTAAAATCTGTTTAAGTTGTGAGGATTAATAACGGCGACGGTAAAAAAACGTGTTGAGCAAACAGGAATGTGGAAAATGTTCCACCCAGCTAAATGGTTTTCTTTCATTGAGGAGCAGTCGTGTTGTTTAAAASCTAATATTTCAGGGGAGGGTCAGCTTTAATCTTTTATGGTTCAGATTTTTCTTTCCAGGGTTGGGTCATTTTAAACGTGTGGTTTCAACTCATTTTACTTGATAAATTCCTGCTTATTTTGGTGACTTTAGGCGGATTTGTTGAATTCACTGAGAATGAGTCAAACCATTATACAAGACCAAAAAATAAAAAATAAAAACAAGTTATCTCATCCAAAATAAGGAGACCTGGGCACTTTTTTTTAACCAGGCTGAGATACAGCAAAATGGCTACTGGACCCAAAAGACCACAGAAAACCAGCTCCATGTGGGTCCAACACTAGCCCGGTCCTTCGTACAGTTACGCTCWGTTCTAGTTTCCGTTCTCTGCTTCGTCTGGGATTTCTGATTTTTCTCAGGTAGAATTTCAACCGGGCCAATCAGCAAACAGGAGGCGGAGTTTTGTATTTAAATGTCGATTTTTTTTGCACCGTTTCAGTCTGCCTGTTTAGCAATGGCAGCGGAGGAAGTGAATAAAGCCAGTCCGTGTTGATAAGGCTTCCAAATTCAATTAAATTKGTCTCACAATTCCTGCAGGACTTATTTACAGCATTTCATTCAGCTCGGTACTTCTGTCTTCCCAGCAGAGCAGGGTTATTTATCTAAACTGCTCCGAGGGCCACAGTTACTACAGGTCAACAGCTCAAGGGCCGAACATCCAGCAGTTAAAATTATTGTGTAAATAAAGTATTAAAAATATGTTACCTTTTGAAATAGTTTATTTTGCTGCATTTGTATGAATACAACATACAGAACCCTATAAAGTAGTAATAAACAATATCAAAAACAAAAAGAACACATTCTGCCTCCTATTTGACACAAATATTATTTTGACATCTCCGACGTGCCAAATGTTTTAAACTGATTTTATTTTCACTTTCATAGTTTTATCTTCAACTGTTTGTTATTTCAACTGCCATGAATGTTCATAGAAATGTTTTTACCAGCTTCTAGCCAAGATTCTGACTTTTCTGTAGATACCAAACATGCTGATGTTTAAATAAAAAACTTAAAGTAATCAAGGTAGAAAACCAGGTGTTTGGACTTAAAAGATGAATAAACCAACTGGTGGGCCAAACTTTGGTCACCAGTTGAATATCCCTGCAGTAGGGGGTGTTGTTTACAGTGGTTAGCTTCTTAGCTTAGCCTTCTTCATGGCGGAGCTGGCTCTCTGCATACATCACGGCCAAACGTTAACGATTGGGTAAATCAGATCCAGTCGTTCAACAGAGGCCACGCCTCCAGCAAGAAATCACTTCTCAATAGCCGAGAGTCTGGACCCCTTGAAGCAAAACGTACGACAAGGGTCTGKTTTTACCAGGCTAGTCCAACACCTGCAGGAAGSGGAACCAGAAGTGGAAAAAGACCCTAGGCTGCAGGATTCTTAAAGTCCTAAACAGCATAAAAATAAAATACAGTGCATYAAATAAGACCTGTAAACTCTGTCTTTGACAAACTCTGAGTGGGTCACATCTGCAGAGTTGAACACTTCCACACATCTGTGGCGGGTCGACTTCAGTGCTTTTAAATGTGCGTAGATGTTGAGTTGAACACTTTAAGGCTTTTAAATCACGCAAACATCACCGTATGAYGTGGATTCATGTCTCCTGAGCATTAAAGAGCTGCAGGACACAGAGCAAACAAAGATGGAGCCATGTTGGGGAGATAAATAACAGGTGGCAGGTGAAGATGTCCTTGTTTTAAAACAGAACAGGTGAATGTGGGGAGGTTCTCCACCTGATTCAACAAATCCTCCTGCTTTATGAAGCAGAGCCGTTTTTAGCAGTTTACTTATCAGAGAGCTTTCAGAAGAAATTTTTGTCACCTTATAATCCCCCCGTCCTCTTCCTTCATCGCTCCAAGGCTGAGATGCTGCACAACTGTTTTACTGCATCTTTAAAATACCTTCTTAGTCGTGAAGCCGCATGTCACGACCAAAGCTATTTTCTGCAGAAATGTCAGGGTCAGGAAGCTGCTGACACTTTAAAGATCAGAACAAAGCATTTCAGAAGACAGCTCACCACCAGATGAGCTTYGTTGGCTTTAAATATTTCAAACTTTTGAGAGATTTCACAGCAAGCTTTGTTACRGGGTTGTGTATATTTGTTTCTATCTTGCAGGTTAAACCTCTACCAGTAATAATCCCTACTACCTGCAGGTGTKAGCAGCCTATTTGAGGAAGGCACACCCTCTCCTCTGAGCTGGCTCTCTCCCCCTCTCTTCCCTTCCTTGCTGCAGGCTGCAGCCTGGTTGTGGTGCTCCCCAACTACACCATTTTCAGTTTAATAAACCTTTTTAATCCCACGTTTTTGTCTTGGGTCTCATTGTGTTACTTCCTGTTGAGCCAGTGGGTTGTAACATAATGGGGGCTCGTCCGGGATTGAACCCGGGACCTCTCGCAATTTATATTCATTTATTTTGTAGGGTTCTGTTGGCTGTAAGGACCTCTCCTTCTGGTTTCTGCAGAAACTTCAACCATCACTTTTATTGTTTTTTTTAACGTCTAACCTGAAGCCCGAGCTGCATCCTTCGTATCTGAATCTGAAACCACGTTTGTTTGGCGAATGACTCAGCTTGTATTTACGTCTGATCGACACGCCATTGTAACGTAACAGAATACCACAACAAATTGGCAGCACCCAATATTGTTCTCCTCTCTCCTGTAAGCCACGCCAGGGGAAAAAAAATAAAAAGTTCTGACTAGAATCCAATCAGTCATTCAAAGAGAGCGAGCCAAGAACCTGTCCGAGCTGGAACAACAGTGCTTCTCTGGGAGTGCACGGCCTCGTCTGTCTGTTTACACGCTTTGTCTCCAAGTCAGCATTTCAGCACACCCCGTATGTGCTCCTCTCTAGACCAAACATTTTGTTTCGCCAGTGAAGAAGCGAAAAAGAAGTTGTTTGTGCTGAGCTTATTTTACATTTAAACATAATTCGTAGCTGCAGCGCCCGGGCCTCGTGACTTAGCTGAAGGAAAAACTGGAGGGCAGCTGAGTCTGATGGAAAGCATAGCTGAAACGCTGCATTCCTCACGCTCATCATTCTATGTGAGCRAGCTGCATTAACAACAAGCCGGAGAGAGGAGAACATATTTTCCAGATCAACACGAGACACATTTAGCAGAATCTAATGAGCAGTAAAACCACATAAATCCAACAAGTGCCTCGTCCTTTAAAGTACCCGATATGTTTTCACACATTTACCAAACAAAACAGTTGTGGCCAAGAAGAGATTCTCATAAAATAAACTTTTTTCCCCATCTTTTTCCACATGTGAGCTCATCTGAGGCACGCTGAAAACCTCAAGTGTCATCACCTGCAGGGCAGAACCTGGGTGTTATTTTAGCCTCCCTGCATGTGGCAGAGAGGAGGTATTTTTAGAATAAAAACGCAACAATTATAGAAAAGAATGACTCATAACAGAAGGAGACGTTTGGCACAAAACGCAGAGTTTTGCCAGGAGCTCAGGCCGTGGTGTGTACTGGTTCTGCTGCAGCAGTGAGACCAATCAAACATCAGTTCCTCTGAATAAATGTGCAAAAGAAGGTAAAGCTTTCTGGCTTTCGATGAAGGAATGCATATCACCCGCCACCTTTTAAACAAGCATCTCTTCCAGATGATTTGGCCAAACCTTGTAAACGACTCAATCTCATTATTGTGAGATCTCACATTTGTTTAAGATAATAATGCCCTAAACCGACAGAGTGAGATCTGAAGAAGTTGTAAAGGAAGATCTTAAAACACAAACCAAAGGTTAAAGTTATGTTTTGTGTTGATCATACCCTTCTGAGTTCTGTTACAGATGCTCGTAGAAACAAATTTTCTTGTAAATTTCATGCTGCTTTTTGATTTTTGTCTCTTGTAAGGCTCACGGCAAAATCCCTCAGATGCACATCTGTTAGCGAGATTAAACCATATGAATAGCATTTAGGTGATTCAGACCCAGAACAAACGGCAAGAAGGGGTCCTGAAAAGATTTTCTGAACTAATTACATTTAAAAACGTTTTGTCTTAGTTGTTACTAAAGAGTGAGGTTATACTTAAAATGGAAAACAGAGCATAAAGAAGGTTGTTACTATCCTCTTACAAATGTTTATCAAATTTAAAGAGTTGAGAGCGCAGGTCTCAGCTGCTGTTTGGTGGGTCAAAAGCTGGAAAGTTTGGGAGCCACTGCTCTTCACCAATCGGAAGAAGTCCTTCACCACAACCCCTACAGGTCCTGGAAAGACAAGGTACCATTGAAATCAGCAGCTACACTGGTTGGATCTTTTGTTGCCTGGATGATGGCATCTCAAAGTACATCCTGTATGATGAACTGTACTTGGCAGCTGCAATATGAGGACATCTGCTAGAAAGTTGTTTCAGTAGCCAGAGTCGAGTCTACCTTCACCTGTGACATYTGCAGAAAAGTCTGCCTCTCCAGGATCTGGTTTTCAACGATGATGCTTCATTACGGCAGGACCCATTCACACGTTACGATAACTGATGCTTTTGACCCAATCTTCCAACAATCTTAAGGACGCTGCTATTATTGTGATGGCTCTAAAAGTAATATGAGAGATCYCTGCCATGTGTGGTGGGTTCAGAGTGATCTAGTTGGCTCAGAAGGGCATCAGGTTCGACCTCAAATCAGGAATATTGAACACGTTGGACTGTCTTGGCCCGTTATCCCAGAGTGTGGGGTGTGCCCTGGTGACAGAAACATGGGGGGTTATCAGACAGAACAACTGCCATGGCGCACCAGAAAGTTGGATTGACTTTAATATTCCACAAACTTGTCGGCCATGTTTGTTTACTCTGAACTCATGTTTGATCTCGAGGTGAGCTGTGGCGGTACAGATGTCAGGGATGCATCATCGTCATTGATCATCGCTCTTATCCTGAAGTGCAGAAGTAGCATGGTATTATCCACAGACTTGTTTATGTTGAATAAGTTGTGTCATTTCTCTAAATTCCTTTGGATGACCATTTAGGGACAAATGGGAAGTTTGAATGCTTGTCCTCACCCCCTCTTCAGCTGATCTGGGATGGAGCCAAGCTACGAAGGGTAAAAGGATCATTTCAGGTCACATTTGGAGGCTGGCCTGAAACCAAAAAATGTTTTATTTGCAGAGATTCGGCCCCGTCTTTATGTTGGTAAGAAGCTGCATCAGTGGAGGGTTGTCTCGGGTCAGTCAGTGATAAAAAGGAGCTGGCCTAAACTCCGGTCTGACAGCCACCTCGGGGCTCTCGCTGCTTTTAACTCATCAGACCGTGAAATTCTACTCCAGAGGAGAAGATGTGTCACGGCATACTCGGACTGAAAACCTCTACAAACTGAACCAGACCTGTTCAGTTTTTTTTTTAATATGGGGTGTTTTAAGGACAACGATGGGAGTGCTTTCTGCATTAAAATGTAATTTACTATGTTTTCCTCCCCTCAAGCACATACCTTTTAATAAAACACGTTAACCAAAGATTACTTCTGGCTAACCCCAACCGCCTTCTTTTAATCCCACACCTTAAATCAGATCTTTATAGGTGGGCTTCTGTAAAAAGGTTATTAACTATTAATGCCACTTTTTTCTGCATTTCTTTTAAACACCATCAGTTTAATGAAATAAGACTGGTCACCTCGACCTAAAGACATCTTTAATTTTCAACTACAAGAAGGGAAAAGAACAAAAGGTCAAAAACCCTTCAAAGACGACTTGAAGCAGAATGTCAAGATCAACCAGGGTTCCACCAAACTGGAGAACATCCATTCGGGAGAGAGTCGGTCACTTTGAAAAACAAAGAACCAAACGTGTCACAGAGAAACAAAGGCTGTGAAACAATGTGAAGCCGATCAWAATGGACCAAGATGTCCACCATCTGTGCAGGTTGTGGAAAACTACATGCATCCAGACCAGGACTCTTCAGCCAGCCAAGGATCCTCATCAAAGAAGACATGATGCTTTAAAATCCTTCTTTTTCACATTTGATCCTTCAGTTGTGGTCTATATAAAGTGGAACTAACTTGCCACATGAAATTTGAAGTCAATAAATTATGTTTACATGTTAACAATAATTTTTATTTGAGTCATTGTTCTGTTTAAACTGAACATACCAATCAAATTATTATTTTATGTTTACAGTTACTTCCTCTTAAGTTGCCCTATAAGACAAGACCATCAATCGTGGTTRGGGTCAACTACGTCAAGACCTCCACCAATCACGGATAGGGCCATCAACAGGGTTGCCAACACCTACTTGCCTTATTGTAACTCCACAAGCCCCTTCTCTGAGGTGT
>NW_013952838.1:223728-225326 GCF_001266775.1 Austrofundulus limnaeus | reverse complement strand
GACCCAGAACCAGAGTCTGACCCAGCACCAGAGGGGAATGAAGGCCACCTAATTGTAGTTACTGTAAGTCCAGACCTTATTTAGAAGTTCTGTTGTAAATACTGTGACATAATAGTTCAGAAAACATCATAGAGAAAACAAAACGGTTTGTAAAATCTGACTCAAACAGGAATCTCTGCAGCACCAGGAGAGACTAAACTCAACTTTTCTGCCTCCTAGAGACTCCAAGTCCACAACAAAATGTATAAAAGCTAAAAAAAAGGGATTTTGCAGATATGTTCCCTTAAGGGGCAGCCATGAGTAAAGCTGGAATAATGAGCTAACAGCTAAGAGCCAAGACTAGTGGGTTTTGTTGTCCTAAAACGACTCCAGTAAAAGTTCAGTGGTTTGAGAAGTGCTACAGCTAACTGATGCTGCCGGATTTTACCAGTTTGAGATGAATTAAAAACACTAAAACAGACTAAAACATCGCCCTTGTATTTCTAATCAGATTGATTTTTGTAACCATTGAAATTGTTTAAAAAAAGCTTCAGTTTCATGTAAAGAATGATGAGTTTCTCTGAGTTTTAGCTTGTTTTTCTTTCTTTCTCAAATCCCTTTTTGAAAGAAAGGTCATCAGTTCTCAATGAGATGGTTGTAAATAAAAGATGAAGCTAATAAAAAAGCTAGAAACTTAAATCTGCTGAATCCATTCAATGTTTTTTTTTTTTTCATGTACCGGTCGTCTGTCTCCATCTGTCCCATTTATTATTTATCCTGCAGTGAAGTCATGGTCTGTGAGAGGTGGAATATCTGTCCGGCTGAGTTAAGCTGCACTTTGGAGGAAGAGTCGAATAAATCTTGCCCTCGGTTCGACAAGGAAGACGGTTTTATAGTGTAAAAGGTGCAGCGCTTGAAAAGATCTATGGCCATTTAGGTGCCACTTTAAATTAAATTAATTTACCATTTGTCACTTGGACGTTGAGTGAAAAGGAAAAACAGCCACAGATGTTCCAGTTTTGGGGATTTATGTTGGTATCCCTGCATGCTTCTGTGTTTCCGTACGGGAGGGAACGCCGGTCCTCTTTGCAGACGTGATTTATGGCGTTTTGAGATATAGCTGTCTGAACATGTTTGGATGCAGACAAATACAATAAATGTTTGCTCAAACCCAGACTGAGCTGATTTACAGAAGAGATTTCCTTCGACAGGGGTCTGAAGCCTCAGCTTTGGGTTTTACTGCAGACTTATTTAAACATTGGGCTGCTGGAACCAAACAGCTCCAGTATATTTTATTTATTGGAGCATATCGTCCCACTCAGCCCTGTCCCAAACAAATAAGAGGGGAAATAAGTGGGATGTTGTTTAGAAATCTGTCTATTTTAATTAAACAGGACTCGAAGTTTGGTGGCATTTTGTCTCAAAAAACAGCTGAAGAAGCAGTTTGTTTCTCTAAACTTTAAAGGGATCCACGATTAGTTGTAACATTAAACTTTATTTAATAAACATATATTTTAACTATAAAATAAAGATTGTCAAAATACTGTAGAATGTTCAATTTTTATCATTTTTAAACTAAAAGTTTAAAAATATATTTTAACATGGACAGGGCCATTTTA
>NW_013952838.1:217625-221760 GCF_001266775.1 Austrofundulus limnaeus | reverse complement strand
TTAAAATATATTTTAAACATTTAAAAAACTAAACAGTCTACAGTTTTTTAGTCTTTATTTTACAGTTAAAACAAATGTTTATCAAATAAAGTCTAATGTTACAACTAATCGGGGATCCCTTTAATAATGAGAAGATATTAAAGGCTGGAAGAAGCAAACTAAACATGAAACTGTTGAGTTTTCCAGCAAAGATGTGAGAAATGAAAGATTCTAACCTTTACTCCAGGGTGTCTTGACAACAAGGAAGCATGTTAGGAATTTGACTTTGTATCATTGCTTGAT
This sequence comes from Austrofundulus limnaeus, assembly GCF_001266775.1. Taxonomy (NCBI): domain Eukaryota; kingdom Metazoa; phylum Chordata; class Actinopteri; order Cyprinodontiformes; family Rivulidae; genus Austrofundulus; species Austrofundulus limnaeus. Next base: position 221,478 of record NW_013952838.1, on the reverse strand, counting down.
GAAAACCATTGGTTTGAGTTTCAAGTGGCATTTGTGGGTGGTGAAGCAGGAGTTCAAAAGCTTAGCTCTTAAGAAATGTCACTCAGACGTGACGTTTGAGCGTAACCCAACGAGAGAGCGGCGATTCATCGCCCGAAGCGTTCCTGTTACACCGCCCCTGTGTTTACTTCATGGTCGTCAGCGAAAGAGAATGTCCTCTTGTTCCGCGCTGCGTCACAGTCCAGCTCAGGTAGATGCCCACATCTTCTCAGTCGTGGAGCAGTTCACAGGGATTAGGAAAAATGTCAAACAAGGTAAAACTATCCCCAAAAACGACCGTCAGCAGCAGGACTGGGGGAAAGGAGAGACATATTCTTGGATTTCTGCATGGATCACAGCCACACAATCATTTTACTCACTCTTACGTTTGAGGTGTAGATTAAATCTGGCATACTGCCGTGAATACTTCTCTGAATTTGGTGAAAAATTATTTTTTCACAGTATAACGTGTACGTGTTTATTTGATACGGAGCCCGCGACGGGACATGGGGGATTTTTTTTTTTTTTGCGTTCCCACACAGAAGTATTGCGTTCCCTCACAAAAGTCATTAAACACTGTTGTGCCTGTCGGTTTATTAACAAACTCACATGTTCACCATTAGCGAGTTAGCCTACTGCTTTAATTCAGCTTCAGAATGAATGTATCACACAGCCACGCATGGAAGTATGTCATATGCTGATATTTTAACACAGTGCAGCCACGCAACATCAATGTCAATTTCACGAACTTGTGACGACACATCCTGTTTTGGTAACCAGCTATTTCAAAGTAAAAGTCTGATTATATTCAGATCATTTACAAATCAAACTTTTGCGTGGGAACGCAAAACAATATTGCGAGGTAATGCAAGTATTGCGGGAATGCAAAAGTATTGCGGGAATGCAAAAGTATTGCGAGAAAACGTAAAAGTATTGCGAGAGAACGCAAAAGTATTGCGAGAGAACACAAAAGTATTGCGAGAGAAGGCAAAGGTATTGCGTGGGAACGCAAAGGTATTGCGTGGGAACGCAAAGGTATTGCGAGGGAACGCAAAAGTATTGCGAGAGAATGCAAAAGTATTGCGAGAGAACGCAAAGGTATTGCGTGGGAACGCAAAGGTATTGCGAGGGAACGCGAAAGAAAAAAATGCCCCCACGTCCACTCGCGGGCTCCGTAATTTGAAATATGAGAATGCTGCGCTTCCCGAATTTATAGGGAAGTCCCTCTCGGCCTAAATCGGGGTGTGTGCTTTCTTAGACATACCAGAGCAACAAGGCATTTAATGCTGTCGACTGCTTCAAATAAGTATTATTCAATGCCAACCCACCCTTATACAAGCCTGCTATAATGGGTTCACTGTAAGGTTTCCAGCTGCAGTTTGTTACCGAGGAGTTTCTGTTCACTGATGCAGAAAAGAGACACAATCCTGCAAACAGAATCGCTCCAAGACTCCAATCTCAGACCTTCTGCTTCAGCATGCAGCCTCACAACTGGTGACAGCATAAAAGTCATGAAAATTAATTATGTTTTGTCCTGAAACCTAATCGGGTAATGAGAATTATTATTTGCCTGGAGCTTTCCTCTACCAGGGTGGCTTCTGCGTTTTCTGGCACTCCTTTCGCATGGCGGAGAACGTCGTGGGCTGGGGTTAGGAAGAGTTTCTCAATTATAAACACACAAAGCATCCAACAGACATTCCCTTTGGCTTTTCTCGAAACATTCCTTCAGAGTTGTGGATTAAAAGTTTCCATTTTAAGGCTGTTGATGTCACAACGTAGTGGCACACGCCCCAGAGTTTCACCTCCATGGTGAAAACGTGAGAGTTACACCTTGAATGTCAACAAAAAAACAAAAACTCTACTCAGTTGAAACTAAAAGCATTATTCAACTGAGAAAGTGTTTCTAGTTGAGTTAATCCAAACCCACAAATCCCAGTGTGTGTTCTTGTAGCCTCAACGGCCTCATACCCAGAACACATGTNTTCAGTCATTAATACATCAGTGCTGTGGTTTCAGCTTTACTTTGATTTTCACTGTTTGTTTGATTGATTGATTGATTGACGATGCCTTTATTGTCATTGTACAGAGTACAATGAAATTACACTGATCTATTTGAAATTTTGTGTAAATGAAATCGGATGGATGGATGATGGATGGAGTGACTGGTGGAAAGATGGATGAATGGTTGGATGGAGGGATTGGTGTGTAAATGGATGGATGAACGAATGGATTGATGGTTGGATGTATTAAGGGATGATTCCTTAATACATCCAACCATCAATCCATCCATGATTCATCCATCCATCGATGGATGGATGGATGGATGGATTGACTGATTGGTGGAAAGATGGATGAATGGTTGGATGGAGGGATTGGTGTGTAAATAGATGGATGAACGGATGGATTGATGGTTGGATGTATTAAGGGATGATTCCTTAATACATCCAACCATCAATCCATCCATGATTCATCGATGATCCATGATGGATGGATGGTTGGATGGATGGTTGGATGGATGATGGATGGTAATAGCTTGTGTTCTGCTGAGTCATGATGGTTTAAGTTATAAACCCACAGAAAACAGCTGAAAATCTCAGTAACTGTTTCTCTTTAGATTAAAAATATGAATTTATTTCAACATGAACTCAAATAAAATCAAACATTTTTCACTTTGTATATTTCATGAACACGAACGATGAAGTCAGCGCTCGGTGTCAGCCCACACGTGGAGCTGATGCCATCAGGACTGTGATATTTGGCTTCGGCTGCAGGTTGGACGCCTCGCCTCCAAACAGCCGACACGTGAAGCGTTGGGTCTGATCAGAACCGGGCAGAGTCCAGGGACGATCGCACGCAGTCTTTACTGACAAACCCCACTTGTTGTGGTGTTGAGCTGTAATCACAGGCAGATGGAYGCAGCCTCCCCCATCTGGACCGGGTTTTCCCTCCACAAATAAACAGAGGTGTGATGTCAGCTGCTGGACTTCTGAAGGGTTTCTGTGGAGATATTTGGCTTAAATGCTTTCTAATGAACATGAAATCTGATAAATATCTGTTCAAATGGACAGCATTAACAAGCCTGCTGACTGATTATATTTGCAGAAGAAGTGAAACTGAAGTGATGACTTTATTAAAAACATACTGCTTGTTCCTCGACTCACAGAGTTAGTTGCTCAACCAAACGTGGAGCCAAAAGTCACGCAGCTCTTGAAGAAACCAAACGTCTGTTAAAGGCCTCGGGGAGATTTGTGGATTTTAAATCGTGCTTGTAAATTAAACTCAGAGAGAATTAAAAAAAATGTCATGTTAGTGTGAGAAAGCCAAACATAATCAAATAAGTTGTTTCTTCATATTTGTCGTGATGAATGTTTGCAGAAGGATTTCAGCATCGATCATAAAAAAAATTATTATTTTAAACTTGGAAGGGAGAAGTTGTTTCTCTGTTTTTTCATGAAAAGTTTGTTTGTAGTCCTAACGATGGTTTTATATAATTATTTAAAGTATTCATAGAGGTTCTTAATTGTTTCTTAAACATCATAATGTGAAAAAAATGTCAAACTTTTTTTCAAGACGAGCAGTTTAAAACTTAAAGAATATTTATCTGTTTGTCTAAATTGAAATAAAAGTTTAAATTCAGTTTAATTCCAAAAATACCTCTTAAAACTTTGCTCTATTTTTTGGTTTCTTGTTGYATAAATGAATCACTCTCTTAGTCCGAACATAGAACTTTAGCTAAAACAGTGATTTCTGCCACTGCTCCATCAACTAAATTCAGACTTACAGCAGGTAAAATAAGTATTGAACACGTCACCATTTTTCTCAGTAAATATATTAC
>NW_013952838.1:214977-216152 GCF_001266775.1 Austrofundulus limnaeus | reverse complement strand
CATTAGCACCTCTAGTAATATATTTACTGAGAAAAATGCTGACGTGTTCAATACTTATTTTACCTGCTGTACATACAGTATATCTGCTGTGAAGCTGCTCAGGGTTGCCAGATCTCCAAGCAATCAAAAACAAGCCCAACTGGCAACCCACCATGATCTGTAACCCAGAGGCCACAGGTAAACAGTTTAAACATTTACATTTATTACGACATTAAACACCTGCAACATCACGATTATACTAAACTCTTTGACCAGAAACATTTTGAATGACTTGAATTCTTTGAAAAACTCATCGTTTTAAACTCAGATCAAAAGAAAAGTACATTTTTTAAGACGTAGTTGTAGACCCTCACAGATCCTATGAGTTCACCAAGATGGTCCACAGAACTGGTCCATGTATTCTGATTATTTATTTATTTATTTATTTATTTATTTGTCTTGTCTGGAGCAGTGGAACCATGTTTGTTATCCTCATGGAAAACCAAGGTGCATGTTTGTTTATTTATTTATTTATTTTATTTATTTTGCACGCTGAATTAAATTAACATGGTGAGCACATATTTCTTGCAGAATCATCATCTCCCATCTGAAGTCGAAGTCTGTTCACTCTTCATGTTTTTTAGTTTTTCCATTTTCAAACAGTAAAGGCCCTGTCACACTACACACTTTATGCCAATTTATCAAACATTTTTTATGTCTAAATTGCTAATAAAAGTTACGTATTTGATCAATTTAATCAAATTTACACGTGGAAAAGAAGCTTCCTGTTGATTTTTTTCAATTCAATCTTCACTGTTGATGTGTTTAAAATGTTAAGTTGTCTACTGTAACAAGGCCTTAAAAATGTTAAATCAAACTAATAAAAAATCCAGTGTTGATTTTTGCTTCACTGAGTTAAATCCAAAATAAAAAGTACGGTTGTTGTTTTAATGTGTAGTGACAGAAATGACAAAAGTCTTCAAAGAATAAGAGTTGATATGGCTGAAAGAACAGAAACCTTCCTAAACATGTTGACAACAACTCGAACCCTGCTCTGCAAAATATTTAATCTTCTTCACGATAAAATCGACTTCTTCTAAATAAGAGTTTCCTCGGTGAAAATGTAACGCCACGATGATTTATAGTCGCTACAAAATAGAAAGTTCATCTTTGTTTTAATCATTAAAATAAAAAAG
>NW_013952838.1:212044-213852 GCF_001266775.1 Austrofundulus limnaeus | reverse complement strand
CTTTTACTCAAGTATCACTTTGAGGTACTTTATACAACACTGAGCTTCGGTCCACCGTTCCATGAAAATCCAGAGATCTCAACGTGTTCTGTGAGTTCTCCAACATGTCGCCCAGAACCCGGTCACAAACCGAAGTCCAGCTGCTGACCCACGTGGCTCGGTGCTGAAAGAAGAGCCTCTCTGCGAACGTCTCAGACCTGTCAGGTGAAAAACAACAGCGTGGTTTCTCTCTGAAAGCTCTGAGCGTTTGTTGGTTTGCAGGACGTGTCGCAGACCGTGGGAAAATCGTGCTGAGTTGACTTTTTTCAGTGGGCCACCCCTGCTGTAAAGTGGGTTTATATTTATAAAAAAATCAAACCAAAATGGCGCCGGACACAGTGCGTTCTCATGCTTAAAGTGACTTACTTATTTACTGAAACACTTTAAATCACTCGGCTCCTCATTGTCCCACTCTAATGTACGAAGCTGTGAAAGTGGCTCAAACCAAAGATGAATTGTTTTAAAGTTTATCCACAAAACCTCAACGTAAACACGAGCAAAGCAAAGTTTGTTGCAGTTATTTTAGCGAGGCGACCGCTGCGAGGCCACAGCGTGACCCCACTTCGTCTCCGGGGATGGTTTTTTATTTTTTTACTCCTATTCTCCATGATTGTTCTCACACTCTGCTTCTATTTGCCTTTTATTGATGAATGGTGATTAAGATRGAGATTGCATCGTAGCAACTGCAGTCAACAGAACCATTATCTGCAGAATACAGAGCCATTTAGGTTTTGGAGGGCCGTGTGTTGTCGTTGGCTGCCGGCTCCAGCTGAATACGAGCGGCGGATCTGATTGCAGCAGGGTGAAAAACAAATTGCGTCTCGGTCGCACGCGAGCCTGAAGTCTGCTGGTGATAAAGCGCGTGTCATCGGGGACACGTCGGCGGGGTTCCTGTCAGCAGACTGTAAAAGCCAATTAAAGAAGTTTGCACTTTTATTTGTCAGATCCCACCAAAATCTTGTTTCATGAAAGTTTCCCGTGCGCTTGCTCAGCATTCATAGCAGACGTCAGGGAGTGAGAGCGCGGCGTGGCGAGGCTGACGACGTGACCGCGGGCAGGCAGATGTCGTTCGTTATGACTTCCTCTGTGTAATGGCTCCGGTTAGTTTGTCTCTGCTCAAAATCTGATCCCAGAGTTGAGCTCACAGTAGTTCCTTCCGATCGTTGCYGAGTAAAAATATTTAAAATTCCTCACTGATGCTGGAGCAAGTCAACCCTGAAGCATCTGATAGCATCTCTGAGTCGTTAACAGTCAGGAAACTGAAAAAATTTAATATGCTTGAAACACGTGAGCTTTTCCAGTTTGTTTGTATTTGTTGAGAAAATTACATTTATTTCTGTCGTATCAACTCTGCCACCAACAGAACTTCCATCCATCCTCTACTTTACGCRTCACAGGAAGCTGGTTTCTGCCTCCGTCAGTCACTGGGGAGAGACGGGGGACGCTCTGGACTGGTCTCCAGTCCATCACAGGGACAAATAAACATTTACATCATGTTTGTAATTAACTTCGATGTTTTGTCTTTTACTTCAACTAAACAAAAACCTTCCTGAGCACCGCTAACAAACACTAACTGAGCTCAACCTGGTATTTCCTGCAGAGAAACAGTGTTTTTAACATGTCCTCTTAAAAACACTGAAAAGTACAACGGAGTAAATAAAAAAAGAAATAAAACAAATACTAATGAAATTAAAAGTAAGAGTTTTACTCACCGTTGCACGGGGTGCCGTTTGTAAAGTTACAGTCAAAAATTACCACCTATATTTTTG
>NW_013952838.1:209557-211364 GCF_001266775.1 Austrofundulus limnaeus | reverse complement strand
CTTGTGAATTTACTCTAAAGGGTTCAAACGCAGTACTTCATTTAATTTGTGTGTACTTTTTAAGGCATTTTATGGTATTTATTCAAGTAATACTCTTAGAGGAGACTTAAACTTTTACCCAAGTAATTTTATGGTAAGATTATTGTACTTTTACTCAAGTATTACTCTGAAAAACTTTAAACACGACTCTCCAAGGACAACTGGAATGCAGCAGAAGACATTACTACATCTTTGAGGCTGTCATGGGCCACATAAAATGCAGTGATGGGCCACATTTGGCCCGTGGGCCTTGAGTTTGAACAGGTAGTTCAGAGTTACTTAATGTGCATGTTGTAGGTCTGTTTGAAGCAGCGGCTCTAATCCTTAATGTCTGTGACAAGCTAAAATCTAAATCTTCACATAGAGCAGCTCCACGCTGACAGTGCAGCTGACCTCTGACCTCCCAGTAAAGATACAAACACTGGGTTCACCTCGGTACCAACAACCTTCAGCCTCTTTTTGTCCACTCATTCCTTCCTCTGCAAGCCAGGTTCTGCCCACTCGTTCTGCATCTTTTGCCTCCCTGTGGGGCCAGAAAAACGTCTGCCTCACGAGACAACAAGCAAAATAAAGCGCTTTGTTTCGACACGTCCAGCGTACAATTATGCCAGATCATTTGTTCTCGTTACGTGGGTGGGAAGCAGGTGTGTTGCTGAGGTCTCCTCTAAATCATTGAGCTTTTATTGTGAAAAATTTGCATAAATAGTACGACAGTTGGCTCCACAGTGTTTCAGAGTTTAATAAATTAGTTTCCAGCCACATGTCGGTAACACAGTATCAGTAATAACATGTGACTCATTTTAATTTATTCTTCGGCTGAAAAGGGCCCTGGAGCGCCTGGGATCTGAAAAAACTGAAAACCTGCACCCATACCTGTTATTATCTGAGCAGRTTAGACGTAAGAATGAATTAATTTATTTTTCTGCACAACTAACATCATTCTGCAGTTAGCTGGGCTTTTTCTGCTGTGATGAGTTTTTTATTTCTACTTTTATACAGGTTGTTTTCATGAGTAAAGCCTTAGTGTGGTGCATTAAAAGTGCAGATTTTAATGGAAACAGAACCTTAGAACCACCTGTAGAAAGCTTCACTTTAACTTCAGCACATTTGGGTTTTTTGTGGTTTATTTTAAGATTTGTTGGTGTAAACTTTAAAATTTTAACTGGAATGTATTAAAAACAAAAAATTAAGGTGAAGTTTTAATGTTTTGCTTTGAAATACTGGATGAACGTTGATGAAACAGTTTTATTTGTAGACATTTAATATAATTCAAGATGGCTGCCGTGGCGAAATGACGTTCATCAACACAAAATGACACTTCTAACGCAGCTGAAGTTTTATTTTGTAGCAGCTGAGTCATTTTAAGCACATCCTCTGATCTTTTATTTGGATTTAAGTAAACATATGATGCTTTTRAATCCTTCCTTTTTACATTTAAATCCTTCRTYAGGGTCTTTATAAAGTGGAAATACAATGATTTGGTCTGAATTACCAGTTCCTCTTTCACCTGCTTTCTGCTGCGTGAATCGAAGCAGCTCGTTTTGTTACTGTTCCTTTAAGATGCTTCAAGCCCCGCCCCCCTCCTGCTTCCAGATCGGTCCACTCCGTTTACGTTTTCTAGCTTGCAGAAATGTTTTATTTACATTTTAATTAAAAGATGTCAACAACGAAAGACTTGAGCATCCACATGTTGGAACCAGAGTCTGACCCAGAAGCAGAGTCTGACCCAGAAGCAGAGTCTGACCCAGAAGCAGAGTCTGACCCAGAA
>NW_013952838.1:204729-209441 GCF_001266775.1 Austrofundulus limnaeus | reverse complement strand
GTGGAAAATAGGGAAAATGGTGAAAAGTTGCTGTAGGACTGCACTTCTCACGTAAAAAAAAAAATATCCGGAGATAAARTATTATTTTTTTTAACTGCAGTAATGAGGGGAGAGAAATAAGACACATGTTGTCGTTCTGCCTCTGCAGATGTGCTTCTCCTTGTTTAAAAAGAATAGCCTCATTGTTTTGATTTAAAACACACTAAAATTGGCTAAAATAAAGAGTAAACACTCAAAACTACACTAACTATAAAATCCAAACATGTTAAAAGTCACAGATCTAATTAATAAAGTCCTGCTCTCACGGCTCTTCATTGCCGCCAATCTCCATTCAAATTTYGCCTCTTTTTATTTTCTTGCTCCTGTAGATTTTTAACTGCCTGTCAGATAACTGTGAGCCTCRGTCAAAAAGGAGGTYTGWGGGGTTATRTTTTTTCGGTTTAAGAGAGAGATGAGACTGATGATGGACAGCGGTGKTTTTTCCACGAGATTACTGTTTCCTGTTCCCTTCAGCTGCATTTTTCCCCCATATAAAAATGGAGGTTGAAATCAYGYGACTCAATGACWTCACGCTGACTTCGAGAATTTGGTAATTCCATCACAGATAATGTGACGTAATATTTCAGAAAACATAAYAGAAAATAGATAAAACTGAACAGGCTGAGACATATGGCTCAAACAAGAAAATACATATCTTTGACCAGAAGAGACTAAATTAAATTAAACTTTTCTGCTTCCTGGAGACTCAAAGTCCACAACAAAATGTATTTAACAGCCAAAACTGTGGATTTTGCAGATATGTCYTCTTTAATATTGAATTTTGTAGTTGTGCTTTTTTCGAAATCAAAAACGAAGCCAAATGAAAAAAATGCTGCTTTTTTTTTTTGTATTGTCTGAATGTGCTCATCCACAAACATAACAAAAGGGTTAAAACTGCTGACCTGACCCCCAAATCCCCCTCAACAGGAGTCYGATCAGGCCTCTGTGAGGAAAACGAGCCCGGTCCGCGCTGGGCCCGCCTCAGAGGACTTAAAGGATCTGCTCGGCACAAAACGACCCAAAGAGGTCAAAGCTTAAAACATATTTGAGAGGAGGCCTTCAGTTCACTACAAGGCCATCAGGTTTTTAATGAACATTTATTCATTTAAAAATGTYATAAAAGAAGCTTCTGTTTCCTGCAGCGGCCTCCAGCATCAGCCTCTGTTGTCTCAGAGCTCCCTTGGCGACACACCTACAAACACATTCCTCGCTCTTTATTTTTAACAGTATCGACGTTTAGGCGGAGTGACAGATGAGGGGGGGGGTCGAGCGGCCTCTGTTTGCTGCTCGAGCTCCCGGGCCAGAAAAATAAGAGCACGACAGAAGAATGGTGGGGCGTGGAGCGAGCGTTACTCATCAGTCGCAGGTATTTCTATTAATACCCTCCAATGATGCGGCAGCGGCGCGGTGGAGACATGTCCGTCATTGTTTGGGCTGTCTTCGTGTGGCTTCAGAGGAATCCAGGGCATGAGGTGCACCTCGGGGCAAAACATGGATCCGTCTGACGCCTCCTGTTTGTCCTCACCTGAAAACTCAAACATCTTCACTGCAGTTTTATGTTTTCAGCACCTGCCTGYGGCGAGGACCTCCACAGTCCACATMAAAGGAAYRTAAKATATRTTAAAAGTGGATCTTTAATCATTAAATGAATTAAAAATCTATTTTGTCCAGACTAGCAGCTTTATAGTGCAAACACTGTTATATAAAGAGAAATTACACAACACAGCTGGCTTCATTAAAGGATTAAAACTATTTAAAGACTTTCACGGTTATTAAATCTGATGCGATTTACTGTAATTTCAGTGTCGATCATTTTGAAATCGTTTAAAGATCCAAACGCATCGACTGCCCGTTCTCCGCTGAGGAGAAAAGTTTTCAAAAAATGAGTCTAAAAAATGTAAATGAACCCGTGCGATGTGCAGTTTGTTTTGCCAGGATCAAACCGTAGAACAYGATGACTCCAGCTCCATGCAGAGGCACGTGACCGTGTCAGGCTAATGCCCGATAACGAGCGCCTCCACGCCGCTCTGACAGTTTTTGCCTCGAGGCCAAAGTTTCATAAGCGTGAGCTGCGAGATGGGTGGATGGATGAGGAGTGTTTGTGGAGCGAAGTGTCGGCAACCGTTGCTATTATGAATTATTTTTCTATCTGTGACAGAACAAACTCACGTAACCTTTGTGAAAGTTCATTRTTTCATCAGGAGATGTCTGCTTGTATGAGATATTTATGCGCCGGGATTAGGACGGCTTGTTAACGAGCGGAGCTCCAACTGCCTCTCAGCGGCTGCAGGCAACGCTGTCGCTTAAAATCTGTTGCTTCATCAAACTAATTTCATCTTGTTTAAGCTGTRCTTCATCCCAGCTTAATGAAAGAGCATCATCCTGTAGATAATTTGGTATTTGTCAGGATGATAATCYTCCTCTTACTGTGATCTTTTAGCATTAGGTTAAACAAAAGTAAAGCCAGTTTGCTGCTCGGTTTGTGGGATTCAGGAAAACAATCATTTTATTAGTTTAACTGAAGAACTTTACTCATTTTTATTGTCTCACATCGAATCCTGTTCGTATAAATGTTATATAAGCTGCTAAACTGATTAATATTCTGCTCTAAAAAAAGAACAGAGCTGTTCCTGAAGCAGAACCCTGAGGAACGCCACAAACCCAGCTAGCATTTATAAAATATACTTATAAACATAATCTTGGAGTGGGTTTTCCAAAGTGTGTGATTTCTGTTGTTTCAATTTGTTTCTTTTAATTATCTGGTGGAAAAACTGCAAAATATGATCAACATGATGGTTGTGATTTTCATTAACGTTAGCTAAAATATCATAAATTATGAATAATCTACAAATCTATTAATTAAACAATCATTATGTTTATAAATTCTTATGTTTCTCCATGTTATCTTCATCACATGCACATGTTTTAGTAAATTACCAGTCAGAGTGTGTTTGTTTAATTTATAAATCTGTGTTTGGAGGGTCAGAACGAGGGCGGAGGGATGATGCAGARCGAACGTGAAAGTGAACGTTTGTCGGGTTCGGTGCAGGCCGCTGCACAGTTGTGGTTTCAGTGCGTCTCAGGCTGTTGCTGGGCTGATTCCTTATTGTTGCAGCTGTCAGTCAGGAATTAAACCAGCACGCCAAGAGCCAGGAGCCGGTCCTCCCCAATAAAGATGGATGTTTTCTTGGCCTCCCTCCAGACTGTGGCTTTAAACTGGAGCGTTTTCTCTTACCTGGGGACCAACGAGATTAGCAGGCTTTGTCTGGAAAGTACAGTAGCGATAAAAGGTAGACATTTATCTCGGGTTTAAATTACAAGTCGATTTTCTCTTAATTAAATCTGATGTTTTAAGGCTTAGCAAGCATTCAGGCACTAATAGGTGGGGAAACTTGGGCAAAACACCAACAAACAGAAGGTATTTTTTTGGTTTCCGTGCTATAAAATGTAAAAATTACTGGACTTTCGAAACTTCTCACAGATGTTTTGACTTGCATAAGCTTCACTTAATATGCTTTACTCTGCCATGAAAACACAACATCACAACTAGTTAATACCTGTCTTTTTATAGCCACCCTTCTCTCCAAGGCCCCCCCTCCACCCCCCACCAGAAACAGGCTGCAGGTGCAGTTTGACAAGTGCGACTAGTCCAAGCCACTCTCTGTGTTTTTACAAGATCACAAATCTTCCCTGAGCCCCGTTGTTTCAGTTTGTGTGTGTGTGTGTGAGYGTGTTCAGTGTCGGAGCGTGGCCGCGGGTGTGCACGACTCGCACGAGGATCGCACTCTGATGAAACCTCTTGGCTTCGTCAGCGGTTTCTGGAGCCGAGGTCAGGGAGTTCACCGGGAAACGTCGCAACACATTCGATGCTTGACTCGGCAATTCTTTCAAGCAGATTTCTCCCGACCAGAATCTGAGAGCTGCTGTTGTTTTACCTGCAAGTTACAGAAAAATACATTTAAAAAACTGAACAAACGCATGCTTTGGATTGTTTTACTCTGGTTATAAGAAATTATCTAGATAAGTTACAAAACTCCACACCACTGCTGCTGTTTCACACACAACTTTTGTAGATTAAATAAAAAATTGCAGCACACTAAGATAGTAAATTACATTTAAGAAAAGAAATGTACAAAACTTTCCCCCCTCATTAAACCCATCTCTGCAAAAGTTTCAGCAAACTTCATTTGAAGTTTTGCAATAAGAAAAGCCAAACCTGTTCTGCAGCTGAAGCAAACTGTTAAATGTGAAACTGGATGCAACTGTGTTTCTTTAAAAAGCAGTAAACATGGATATCTTTTACATTGAGGACTATTCAACTGGGGGCCCGGGGGCCACATTTGACTCATGTGTAAGCTCAGTCTGGCCCACTGATGAGTTTGTTTAAATAAGATTTTAAATCAGAAGGAAAAATCTTTTCTATAAACATTTAAAACATGATTTCCTTCAGAGATGAGGGAGACGGTCTGTGCCCAAATTCAGGGGCTGCGTCCTTCGAAGGATCCGGCCTACCCGGTCTATGTGGGCCAGGGGTCGGATTTATAAAACTGGCGTACGCACAATTTGAGCCCAGAAACTTGCGTACGCCATTTATTTATTTATAAAATCCAAACTTGACGTGAAAATGTGCGGTGCCTCACAGCTCTGACCCATGTGTACGCTCATTTTGGAGA
>NW_013952838.1:192418-203930 GCF_001266775.1 Austrofundulus limnaeus | reverse complement strand
CGTGCGTGCGTGCGTGCGTGCGTGCGTGTGTGCGCGCGCGGGGCGGGGGTGTCTGCCGCGGATAACAGAGCAGGCAGGAGGGAGAGAGGAGGAGAAGAGCAGTGAACTTGTTTCTAATTTTATCTGACATTTAATTTTATTTTTATTGTTTTTATCGTCCTGCAGGCTCTGAGAGAAAATTAATTTGAAGCTGAGTATTTTTTATATAAAAATCGTTAGATTACTCTAAAGCAAAATGAGGGAAAATCTGTGTCAATTACAGACAATCTGTTCACGTGARCAGCTGTCAGTCAACACCTGTCATCCTCCAGACGCACGACAGAGCGTCTGAACCAATCACTGATCATCTGACTGATTTAAATACATCTTAACATTCATGAGGTACTTTACATTGACTGTTTATGGTTGAGTGTGGGCGTGTAGAGGGTAGAACCTGAGGAGGGACCTCGTGCACAAACTCTGACGCGTGGCTGTGATTTATAAAGGAAAGGTGCACACAAACGTGCGTACGCACGGTTTTATAAATCTGAATTTTTTTTTTTGGCGTACGCCATTTCCGCCTTTTGGCCGTACGTTCACTTTTAGTATGGTTTCCACGCAATCCTTTGTAAATGAGACCCCTGGTCTTTGTCGACCACAAAACCGGGAGAAAGAGGCTGTGAATTTAAATGGTCTATGGGGTTCCCAGACTTTTCCAAGCCGTGGCCCACTAAACAGTAGGTTTCTGATCCGGGACCCCCCCTTTCAAACCCACAAAGCTGCTGATGGCCTCAATAAACAGAAGCATGAAGAAATGTAAATAGAAGCATAAATGTAGTAATAAATGGTATAAATAGTACATTTATACAAACATRTTTTTTATGTATTTTACACGTTTCATTCTTGTTTCAACCATGATTTCAGTGGTTTGGTCAAATGTGCTATTAAATAGTTTGATGATATATTTGTGGCAGCTTTTAGATTTATAAAATTAATTTATTATAAAATGTCTGCCCACCACTTTAAAAACAGTTATAGGCTGTGTTCACAGTGTGAACCCAAATCTGACTTTTTCCTGACAGTCTGAATGTAAACATTCACCAGAAAACATTACAGCCACCCATCAAACACATTATTTTACTAAATGAAATTATTAAAATACTATGAGTTGGTTGATTATAATATTTTGCAGGTTATGTATAAGGCTCATAAAAATGTAAAACCTTTGAACATCCAATCAAATTTTGTTAAGAGGGAAAGCTACACTGCAAAAACTGTCCATCTTACCAAGTTTTAAAATCTTATATATTGTTTTGAGACTGATTTACTAAACAAGAACTGATTGTGTAAGAATAATCATCTTGTTTTCAGAGTGTGTAAGATTATTTGTCTTGTTAGTCTGAAAATTTAACTCAAATTAAGTCAAACATTTCTGCCAATGGAGTAAGAAATTTTTACTTGGTAAGATTCTTGAAATAAGAAAAAAAAATTGAGTCAAATGAAGTATTTCAAGACGTTTGTTTGTTGTTGCTCCGTGCACTCAGGTGCCGTCACACCTCACCACTGGCTCTTATGTAATCTGTGAAACCAGAGCAGCTTCTCTGTGGGGGGAAAAGGTGACTACAAGTGATGTTTTTCACCTGTCGTGCAGCAGTTACTGTAGAAATAGATACTTCTCGTGTCTAACGGTGTAATCTTCCTGTAAACACTCCCGGGGGTCCGCCTCGCTGCAGATGAAATCCAAAACGACGGCTGTCCTCGTGGGGAACACACAAGGTGCGCTGCACCTGTGAGGTAATGCTTCATTTTTTTTTGTCAAGCTCGATTACCTCAGTTTGTCATTTGGGATATTATCTGCTGAATGATGTTTTTTTGGAGGAAGGGGGTGCGTCGGGACCACCACTGTTCTTGATAACAGGTGCACAGCTGACCTTAGTCTGGACAGTTCTGGCTCAGATTGCACCGCAGCTTCATCCAGTCTTAGATTACACCAACTGCACAGCAGACATCATCTTGATTCTGGAGATTAGAACGAGCTTTCAGCAGCAGACAAATCTGGTTTGGGTTATTCAGCGAAGGAAAGTTTGCGGTTGAGCCTGATTTGACGGCTTGATAGTCGTACTGTAAACAAATTCTAACTTTACAGAAAGGAGCCTGTTGTAATCCACTGAAAATATCCACTCGAAACCACAATATTCCTGAAAACTGTGAGAGAAAATCACCATGTGAGCTGACGGAACGCGCCTCCCACAGCTCCCACAGCTCCCACTGCCTGTCGTCACGGCTGTTTGTTCCTGAAGGTTTATTAAAGCGACGTGGAGCAACAGGCTTTTAATTCAGATCCAYTTCCTGACGTTGTGATGAAAGTCTGCAGACAATCAGCCCCAGTGTCTCCAGGAGCCTCGGCCCCTCCCGCCACACAAATCTGAACGTTTTCCAACACGGAGCAGCACGTCTTTAAAGGTCAAACATTGACCCACTAATAAAGTGTTTCTAAACATATTTATGGTACATGTGTATAAAAACTTTAAGTTATTATCTCTCAGACGGGCTTCAAACGTGTATCCAAAATAATTTGATATTTATGGAAACCTTATACTTTTCATTACTGCCCAGCCCTCTGGGTCATAATTACTGAGTACAACTGTAGTTACAAAGGAGCTGAGACATTGTGTACAGAGGAGTACAATACAAAGTACATTTACTTTATTACAATACTTTGTAATTATATTTTTAAAGCATAAACTTTCATTTTATTTTGTTACATTTAAAACATAAAAATGATAGGTAATGCTTTCTTTTAGGTACCCTTATTAACATGTAATTACAAGGTAATAAAATATAATTAAATGTAATTACATGGTAACTAGGGTACAATTTTACTATGTAATTGTATGCAGTAATGTAGCACTTACCTGGTAATATATTACAATTCACTATATAATCCCTAAATAAGTAATAGGTAATTTGGACAGTTTTAAAGTTATATTTTATTGCAATTAACCACTAACCCCAAAATGTAGTTTCATTCTTTTGGTTATAAATATAGTGTTGAGTTACTATTGAATAGTAATTTGATTGTACTTAACCAATAATGGTACTTTTACTAACAGTTTTTCTTTTGTAACCTAATTAATATGTAATTACATAATAATAAGGTAGTAATTACCATTGAATTACTTTTTTATTACCTTGTAATTACATGGTAATAAGGGTATCATAAAAGAAAACGTTACCAAATGATGCTTTTACTTCTTTACTTTTAAACATCTAGTTAAAAATTTAAAAATGACCAGAATTCAATATTAAGAGTTATTTAAGCACAATAAACTGTTTTTTTTACTAAACTGAGTTCAGGAAATGTAAATATTAACTAATAAACATACTTTCTTTAAAAGAAAATATATAAATTTCTCAGTTTACTCAACTCTGTTTAGTGGAACCAGTTTGGTTCAGTAAATTCAACTCATTTCTCAGAGTGTGTAAAAGTACTTTTACTTTCCCAATTATTGTGAGCAGTTTTATGACGCTTACTGAAGTATTTTTCTTATCAGTGAAAATCCTTTTTACCAACATCATTTTCTGTTGAGGTACTTTTACTTTTAATTTTTTTCCCAGTACTTTAATCACCTCTGGTTGTGTAAAACCTAAAYAAAAACAGAATTCTGTGATTTGTGAATCATTTTCAAGCTATTTTAAACTGAATACTCTGCAAATACAAGATGTTTATTGTTCAAATTGATAAACTTTATTGTTTTGTTTTTTCATTTCATTTTTTTATTTCATTTTCATTTTTTTTCATGATTGAGTATAAAGGAGCCTCCCTGAAAGGCTCAGTCGTTCACAAGCAGGGATGAGACGAGGTTCACCACTTCAACATCTGTGTGAGTAAATAGTCCAACAGCTTAATAACAATTTAAGTTGTATCATCATCATTGCATCATCATCATTGCATCATCATCATTGCATCATCATCATTGCATCATCTACGGTCCATAACATCATCAAAAGATTCAGAGAATCTGAACAAATCTCTGCAGGTTAGCAGCAAGGCTGAAAACCAACACTGGCTAACTGTCACATGTGGGAGGGCACCATTAATGCTGAAAGCTACAAACAGGTTTTAGAGCAGAGGTGCCCAAAGTGTGGCCCGTGGGCCAAATTTGGCCCGCCAAGCCATTTGATTTGGCCCACTAGCAGTTATCCTGGTTACTAGATTGTA
Source organism: Austrofundulus limnaeus (assembly GCF_001266775.1). Taxonomy (NCBI): domain Eukaryota; kingdom Metazoa; phylum Chordata; class Actinopteri; order Cyprinodontiformes; family Rivulidae; genus Austrofundulus; species Austrofundulus limnaeus. Next base: position 199,729 of record NW_013952838.1, on the reverse strand, counting down.
ACCTCCTGTTTTATGTAGAAATACTATATTTGCACTAAGTCTTTTCAAACATTGGTCCACCTATAGGTACAAGGAGCTGTAGTCAGATAGTCTCAACTTATGGTGCTCACTTTTTCTTTGAATTGTGTTAAAATTAGACTTAAAATACAACTAACTTCAAGAGTTATTTATATGAGATTTAAGTTCATTTCTAGATTTGCACACCTTATAAAACCCCATATTCTCAAATTTTAAATTACGAAAAGTCCCATGAGCCTTTGCTGCCTGAGCAAACGTTGAATTTTCTCCATGTCCATGGGCTGAAACAAACAAAAAAAAAATGTGGGCAACCACACCGGCTGCTAGCTTAATCATAAAAAACACAACTTTCCTTGAAGTATTTGCATTTTGTGTATTACATTATTGCATTTGGCCCACCACTCTCAGGTTGATTTTTATTTCGGCCCTTTCAGAGAAAATGTTTGGGCACCCCTGTTTTAGAGCAACATATGCTCCAAAGCCAAACGAGCCACTTCTTTTTCAGCGACATCCTGCTGATTTCAGCAAGACAATGAAGACATTCTGCACGTGCTCCTACAGAGTGGACTTGTAGTAAAAAAAAAAGTACAGGTACTAGACTGGAGTCAGTGTCCTCAGTTCCCAAACGCTTATCAAGTGTTGATAAGATGAAAGGTGATGTAATGCAGTGATAAACATATTTACACCGCCTGCTGCTGAACGAGAAAAGGGAAACTCTCAGAATAATGATTGGATCTACATCATRATCAAGCTGATCGTCACACCGAATACACGATTTAATCAACCCTCATCTTTGTTTCAAATGTCAGCATAAAGAGCAGCGGGAGATACGCATTCCTTTAATTCACACGTGTTTGTTTGTGCAGGAGAGTAAAGAGAGAAGAAGGACGAGTGCAGCAGGAGTGAACGCAGCTCTGAGTCTGAGGTATCGTATTCAGCCTGGTCCTGACACAGACTCCTCTCCAGGTTGAATAGACCCATTGTTTGGACAAAACCTCCATGACACAGACCATTTCATTTCAGAATGAGCACAGGCAGTGGATGGTGGCTGCCCCCCCTCCACCCCCACTCCTGTCAATGAGCTCCATTCTCTCCTCCTCTACCTGCATAAGGAAGACAGCCATGGGGGTGTCGCACTCTCCAAAACAAACAGACGCCCATTCCATCACGGTAACAAGCAGAGACATTTTTCAGTAAAGAGAAACCGGTAACCTGATAGTGTCTGATGTCATCTCTCTGGTGATAAAGGAACCAGCACATGCCCCAAATATCACCACATTATCTGCCTTCATCTTCTTCACACATCTGTTAAAAAAACCTCTCTGTAACGTTTTAAATCTCAACACGAAACCTTGTCTAGTTCCAAAAAAGACGAAGAAATGCAGGAAAAATATCTGCTCAGATGCTTCGAGACCTTAAACTTCAGCTGACCCAGACGTCTGCTGGCTTCCTGTGTTTGTGCTGTCAGCRGGCAGGTGGAGGAGAGGTGCAGCGCACCTGAACGGTGACGAGGGCGCGCGCTCTGAGGCAGATTAATGGGCAAAGACCACGGCGGTGTGTCGCAGAGCAGGTGTGCACGAGAAACGAGAGGAAAAGTGCACGGGCAGAAACAGAATCCTTTCGTTGTTCAGCAGTGGTGGGCACCAGGCCGCTAGAGCGCAAATCCACTAATTGTGGACCTAAATATTTCATTTGTGCTTTAGCTATTTTACWAATTTTTATAATTCATAAGCAGATTTGCGCTTTCTAAAATTAAAATGCAGTACTGCTAATAACTAATTATCCACCAGTCATCATTATCTTGAACAGCAGAAGGTATGGCTGTCAATGACTCACAACACGTGATCTATCCAACAGCACCCCTCCCAGATAAACACACTYATTGGGAATGTATCCTGTCGCTTTGAGCCACGGTTCYGATTTACCACGATGCTTTGTGTCTGCTTATGTAGCAGGAAAACAACAGCAAAAACACTAAACGTTTATAATCCACACTAAAATTTGAATGTATTGATTTATTTTACTTTACAATCGGWGCTCCTTTTTTAAAAAAATAAAGTTTAAACCCTGGAGCTCAAAAGCAATCGGCTAACAGTGTTAGAGACTCAGAAATGATTTAAAGATGTTATGCTGGTGAAGACTGACATCTAGTGGTCAACTGGAGCAACTACATGGAAAACATCCCAATCCAGGAAGAAAAAAATCCAAAGAAAAAAATAAGGAGTTCCTCTGGACGGGTTCTTCTTTAGTGAAACGTTTCGTCTCTCCTCCAAGAGACTTCTTCAGTCTGATGAGTTTCAGGTGAACTGGGAACCTGTAAAATCCTATGGAAACATGAAAAACTTTAAAATCCAAGCTCTTATTTTGAAGGGAAGATACTAAATTCCTGTTCCCCGTGCTTGTTTCCCATCAGTCCATCATGTACCCAGAATGCATCGCTTCAGTTTTCCAATACACAGTTTGAAAATTACTTTATTGATGCTTCTTTAATGAAAAATCTACAACAAACAAAAGAAAAAGACAAAGAAGCAGCCGTACTAGCAACCCTCAACAAACTTTTAATTTTTACACCAGGAGCCAAAGGTCTGTTTCAGGAACTCACATCTCCAGCAATCGGCGGTTGTAGGATTAAGCTGTACAAGGATTCATACATCGCTAATTGGCAGTGTTGTGTATATATTGAACATGAATTATTGTCAGCTAGTAAGTGTCAAATTGAACTTGCGCTTTAAAATTAGCTTCTGCTAATATTTCTATGACATAAGTGTTTTTGAAGTTGTGGACCTAAATATTTTCATAAGCACCAGAAATTGCGGAGCTAATTTTTGGATTAGCGCTGCCCACCACTGTTGTTCAGCATTAACAGAATATTTTATTTTTGGTTAGTTTTTCCAACTCAATAGTTGTTTAGACAGTAATGAATGCTTCGGTGGTTTCTCTGTGGAAGTTCTAAGTTTCAGCTGATTATAGATGAGGTTGGAGCTCGAATACATTATCTCCCAAGTCTGAGRATGCAAAAACAGTTTTTCCTTTTGTTTGCTGCTCTTGGTGCTCGACCTCCCTGTGAACTGCCGGCTCCTTGGAGCTGCGCCGGGCTCATTGGAAACCTTTATTGCTTCGATCAGCCACAATGTAAAGATTATAGGTTGCGCTGCGCGTCTCCGGCCTCGGGTTACGATTGGTCAGAGTGGAGCTCAGCGTGATGGGTTCGCTGCAGCGCCGCCAACTAAACACAGGAGGAGACTGGAGGTGGACTGAAGTGGAAAAAACCCACAGAGAAACCCAAGAAGAAAGGTCTATGATATAAAAACAGGTGAACCGATGCTGATAAGTGTCAGATCAGTCAGAAATCTAAAGAAAACTGAGACGGATTGAAAGAGCTGTGCTGTCGGTTTTTGGACTTTAAGAGCCGAGAGCGTGGCCAAAAACAGAAAACACTGAGCTCTTATAAAACAAAATAAAATACGAGCACATCTCTGGAGCGATTATCCAGTCATGTTCTACAATAATCTTTAGTTGTTAAATAAAAACATCAACATTTATCTGACACTCAAATCTGGTTTTGATATTGGGCTTTGAAAGGTATCAAATGAATTTCAAAATAAAAGAACGGGACAAGATATCATCTTGAATATGGGATTAAAGTAACTTTATTTTCTTTTATATATTTAGGATTTAAGAAAGAGGATTAGGGCCACTGAAAAATAATCTGACTTAACTGTTATAATTACGACTTTAATCTCAGAATTCTGGTCTAATTGGACCTCATGCAAGAACATGTTCKTATTCTTMTCCTAAATTTCTCTTACTTTTGTTCGTAYRAAGGGTTCGTACGAACATGTCACGTCAGATTCAACAAACTCTTCTATCTTCAGGAAAAGTGTGTAAATGAGCTGCGTAAATTCCACCTGTTCGTATCCAGCTGCTCGTGCACGCGAGAGGAGATTAGCATAATTACCACCCCAAAAACACCATATAAGGCTATGTTTCCTGCCTCAGATATCAGGAAGTGTCCATTCATGAAAATGACAGCGAAAAYTAAAAAGAAGAACTTTACGAGTTCAGAGATTGAAGTCCGTCTGTCAGAGATCCAGAAAAGAAAATCTGTCATTTTTAGCAGSTCAGCTGTGGAATAAAAAGAGCTGCTAAAAGTATAAACAACTGTGTTAAATCATTTTCATTTATTCAGAAGACACAGCGCTGCGCACCGTACACCCCCCCCCCCCGCCCGCTGCGCGGTCGCAGGTGGTCTCAGATGCAGGTTTGAAATAAGCATTTTAAAATGTTTTCAAAATATGTCTGGCACTTTGGAGAAAACCCAGGACTCGCTGGAGGGATTATATATCCCCTCTGGTCTGGGAACGTCTCAGAGTCCCCCAGGACGAGCTGGAAGGTGTCACTGGGGAGAGCGGGGTCTCTCTGCTGCCCCAGCACCCAATCCCGGATAAGCCGGCCGGCCGGACAATTTATATTGTTAGTCTAAATTATTACATTTAAAATTATAACTCTAATTCAAGCAGAATAGCCTATTGTCAACATAATTATGGAGTGTGATTTATTTTCAACTCAAAATATCTTCAAACTAATGAAATATAAAATTATTAATGAAGAAAACCCGTCTGGATAACAGCAGACTGACTGCTGGTAAAATATACGACAGGTCTGGACCACTCCTGAATTTTGTTCGTATCTGAAAAAAATCTTAGAATACGAAAACATTGGTGAATGTCACAAATTCTCCTAAATCACTCGTACGCACAACTTAAGAACAAATCTGTGCGTACSAACGGTTYTTGCATGAGGCCCAATGAGTTTAATTCTGAGAAAAAAGTCAAACTTTGTGTCTAATTTTAGGAAAAAAACTCGCAATTCTGAGATTAAAATCAGAGTGTCTTTTTTTTTCTAATTCTTAGACTTCGCAGTTTAAATTCAGAATTGTGACTTTTTTTCCTCAGAATTCTGAAATTAAACGTAGAATTCTTTTTTTTTTTCACAGTGGCCCTAATCTTATTTCATAAAGATTTGTCCAGTTTAGTTTCCAATTTTAGTTCCCAATTTGTTACAGTGTTATTTTGTAGCATTGTTTTTTTGGGTTTGCAAGAAGGTCCTTGGACAGAGCTGATGCTGTTGCATGAAAATGTTTGGGAACCCCTCATCTAGAATGTAACAAAAATCAAATGAAGCAGATTTTATGTTAAAATGACCTGCCATACTTCTACAGACAGTAACTGATTTATGGGTTATGCATTACTCAAGCGGAAGAAAAAGTAGTTCTATCCAACCACACATGAATAAGACAGTCGTGGAATAGTTTAGTTGTTTTCCACTATTTTCCTGTTAATGATGAACATTATGTGAAATAACTAAAGTATCAAAGTATCAATATTTTGATTTTAGTATCGATTCTAGAACATAAAGTTCTGGTATCGGTAGTAYCGATATTTCGGTATCGATCTGCACATTACTGGGGATATTGAGCTAAAACATGCAGTGGTAGTRGCTGAGAGTCATACACACAGCTTCGTGTTGATCCCTGCATCTCCATCATTTCTGAAGATGTTTCAAACCTTTCCTCGTTACAAACTTATTGAAGGCTCAGGTTTGATCAAATCAAACTGAGAGTAACAAATTATCGCCCCAAATCTCAGAAAAACGTCCTTCCCCTGCGGAGTCCGGCTGTAAAGGAGCTTTCGGAGCCAGTCCAGGAAATAGTTCACGCACAATTTGTCTTTGTAACAGGAGAGCTGGCACGGCGTGGCGCTCCGCTCCGGGGATGTCATGACCGGACCAACTTAGCACGCAGCAGAAGTGCTTATTACGCTTTGTGTACTCGTTCCTGACACAGGGGAGCCTGGCGTGGCTCGCATCCCGGTGATCGGACTCCAGATTTTTTTTTTCTTTTTCTCACCACAACAGTTTGTAAGGGACCTGGTGAATTTCCACAAACCTCTGCGTGAACTCTCCCACTTCACCATGAGAGACTCCTCGCATCAGGAGAGATTGATAAACAGTGGAAGAAAGAGGGAGGGAGAGCAAATGGAAACCGAGGCTGGCACTTCCAGCAGGTTTATTTCAGGCCGTGACAGTGAGCCCTTGAAAATGGGAAGGCGTCTAAAGCCGTGTCCACGGATGGGCGGCGGTGGGGGGGGAGGACACACAAAAGGGGTCGTGACAAGCAGACATGGCATTTCAAAGCCTCCTCGCTTCTTCTCTCCGGTCCGGGAGATAAAGGAAGGGAAAAATCCGATTATTTTACTCCCCGGATCTCTGAACTCAGCGGGACAGAGCGAAGACAGTGCCTGGGAACAATTTCTCCGGCCATTATCTCAATCCATTAAGGATGAGAACCGCAGGCCACGCTCCGAGTGCGATGTTCGATCACAAAGATAAAAAGAAGAGCTTTATTTCAGGATTATCATCTCTGCTTCACGTTCTGATACGTCTCAACTTCACAGAACTCTCTCCAGGTTCCACCTGCTTCTGTTCGTCCCTCTGAGGTTTTTATTCCAGCCTCCTGGGATCTGCTTTATTCTGAGAGGAACTTCTGCACAGTTTAACCCTGCAGCCCAGTCAGAAACTGGCTTTGAGCTGATGTGAAGCATCAAAATAAAGTTAGTTTGGAGGTTTTTCACTGCAGTGTCTGGTTGGGTCAATTATATGTTTAAACTGAGATCAGGAGATTAATCCAACCTGAACCACCCATCATTCTCATTACTCAGATTATCCATTTTTCTTCTCTACGTCTTTGAGCGTAACTCGTTCCATAATCTTTGTGCTGTTCCAACAGTTCATACAGTATATCAAAATGTTCAGCAGCTTCATGCCACGGAGGCCAAGACTTTTGGTATTTCAGTAACTTGTACTTTTTGAGCTGTTAAGTTTTTCTGCCTTTTTGAGCTCATTGGAAATGAATGGAGTTGTTTTCAACATCCTTAAAGGGATCCCCGATTAGTTGTAGCATTAAACTTTATAAACATTTATTTTAGCTGTGAAATAAAGACTGTAAAAATATTGTAGGCTGTTTAGTTTGGTAAATTTTTAAAAATATACTGTATATATATTAACACAGACAGAGCCATTTTATTTCCACACAAACCATTCTGGGTAAATGATGACGTGGATAGGTCCTCGGTGCGAGGCTGCTAGCGAGCTATATCCACCCTGAAGGTTAATCTTGGACAATATCTAATGATCGACTCTTTTAAAAAAGGGGTTTTCTTGAAGTTTGTGCTTAAAAAAGCATGCCCAAATGGTGTACCTAAAAACACCATACCCTTGATATCAAAATAAAGC